>NW_019385154.1:267408-268324 GCF_000671375.1 Centruroides sculpturatus | reverse complement strand
CCTTGTTTCCAGACTAATTAGAGAATTTTTAGGAGCCGGGATCGTGAAGAAATCCTCAAAATATAAAATAAAAATATAATCCGTTTTAAAATATAAAATAAAGATATACAAATATTGTCCATAACTACTTTATTTATTTGCAAGCAAAACAATTCAATTTCAATTTAATTTTCGCCACCCATAGTTTAGGAATCCCTTTTATAGATAATCTCTTGATGGGAAGCTGCTGATTAATTAATATGTGTTGCCATCAATAGAGAGACAAAGAAACAGTGGGAAATCCGTTACAATTTAATTTATATAATGTAAATTTTCTATTTATAAACTTCCTCATGAATCGACAGATTTAAAATATGATCAGGCGTTTTTCCGTGATACAATTAACATACAAACTGACAAACAGACTGATTCTTTACAGTAATCAAATCTTTAAACTTAATCTTACTTCAAAAAGGAAAAATACTGTATAAACAATTAGCATTTTAAACCCAGAAAACTGCACATGGCCAGCCCGAACCCACGACTAACTTCCCGAACTCGAGTGCATAAAACCACAGTTACGTGGTTTTATGCACTCGACTACTGGAAGGCATTTATTAATATTAAGAAAATAGACTACCATTTAGAAATGAAAACCCCTAATTGTTAGATATGGAAAATTAAATACTTTCCACAGGGTAACACTGGATTCCACACAGACAAGTGCTATATAGGTGAGACCGGGTCAACTTCGGCATGCGGGGCAAGTTTGTCAAGCGCTTTTTTTTAAAAACAAATAAAAAGGAGACTTTGGTTATAGGTTAGGCAGTTGAGTTTTATTGGTGGCTTGTTGAGTGTAGTGTTTTTATTGTTCTCCAACAAGCGTAGTTGAATTATCAAGCAAATTTTCATTTTCGTTCAATTCCATATAATATTT
>NW_019385154.1:250934-259029 GCF_000671375.1 Centruroides sculpturatus | reverse complement strand
ATTATCTCCACAGAATGTGGGTGTGTGGTCACTCTTAGCTTCATTTCTCCCCATAGACCTTACTGGCATGGGTGTCCCTACCAGGAGCTTGTGCTCCAGCCTGCATTGCCCTATGGATCTGTAAAATTACTGGGCTCTCCCACCACGACCAGGTGGTGACCACGGGAGAGTAATTATTATTATTATTATTATTATTATTATATAGTAAATAGTTGATTATAAATTAGTTTCTAAAAATTATTTAATAAACCCTTTTCATCTGATATATAAAATTCCAAACTATTGTTTTTAAGAACGTAATTCGCAGATTCAGTTTCATAGATTCACTTTCAACAAGGTATCATAACTACACTCACATCTAAAAAATGTGAGTGTAGTTATGATACCTTGTTTACAATTCACTAAAATGTAATTGGGGTTCCATAATACCACCTTCTCCTCTACACATATATATAATAACAACGAGTAGAAATATCAAGTAACACAAAGAAACACTTTTTACAATACTTTTAATAACTTCCCCCACTTTTTCTTTCAAACTAAATTGCTACATTCATAGGGCAGTACTATTTTCAATATTAACATACCTTTGTGGGTGTAAAATGTAATACGATAAAACAATGTCGCTATAAATAATAATACAATCACAAAACTCGGTAACAAATAAGTAGCCTAATATAAAATCTTTTAAAAAGATTTTTACAAAATATACATACAGATTTTTTGTTTTTGTTATATTCTTTGAAAATATTCCGTTAAACAATAGTTGTGATGTATAAACCTTTAAATTGTAATTTACACACAATAACCTTTACAAACATTTTGTGTTTAGGTTTACAAAACAATTTATTATATTTGTCAACTCAATGTCTGTGATGTGTACTTCCTGTAGCACTGAAGAAAGACTAGAAAAATAAAACTAGCCCGAAACAACTTTTAATCATCAAACATTACTAATTCTTTACGACGCTAGGTATTTTTTTGGCCTTTTTAATTTTAAAAATTTATTAATAACCGATCCCATAGCTTTTATTTGTTTTATATACAGTATATTAGAATTTCTTGGTACACATTCACCACACTAGTTTCGTTATATGGAAGCTACAGACGCCATCTATCGACGATTAGAAGAAAAATCGTACAATCGAGTTGGTAAAATAACAATTAGTACGAATCGACACGCTTTTTATCGAATAAATGGACGGTATTTACGATTCAAATTTGTTTAATTCCAGAATGATTCATTGTAAAAAGAATAATCTGTTGTATTTCAAACGACAACATAACGACACCCGTAACACCAAAGACACCAAGAAGGGGACATGGAAATTTGGGTATGGCATGTTATCGCTTCCTGGCCCCAGGCTAAGATCGAGTTTAAGTATCGCTTCCTGGCTAAGATTGAATGTGTGGTTTTCCAGCTTCTTTTCGACGTTCTTCGCTTTGGTAAGTACTGTTAGTATCACTTCCCTCTCCTATTACCCTTCTCCTTCTGTCGGTGGTTTGGCCTGCACGATTGGAATACATCGTGTATTCGCTGAACCAAAGGCACCTTTCTCTCCCCTCAGGGTGGGATACCAGTTTTGGCCCCCCTGTATTTTTGTTTCTCCCCGGTGGCAGGCTACTCCTGTACACCAGCTCTCCATTTCTTCATCTACTCTTAGGGCTTTCTCCCAGCTGTTGTCTGTATCTTTCACTTTAGCCTCTTTGCCTTCCACCATTGTTCTTAGCCAGTCTTACGCCGTGCTGCTCTAGTCTCTTGGATTACTTCCCTGTTCGGCGTGACCATCTGGTGTGTGCCTTGCTACCTTGGATTACTCAAATACATCAATATAAAGAGCGTGTGCGATGGTTAAAGACAGCAACGCTCTCTGCAACCCTTGTATATCTCTTACGAGAATACAGCATGGGAGACCTGCCTTGGACACTGACGACGAGCTGGCTTGCCATGCCACCTCATCTCGTTCGCCATCTCCAGCCTTGGAAGTGGATAAAACATCAACAAACGCCCAAGATGCTACCAATGAAGAAGAAGACGAAGAAGACGACAGGATAAAGAAGTATTCGTCAATACGATCGGTGAGGATCACCCTCATGCAGAGACCAGAACTGAAAGACATTATAAGTGCCATTGGGAACATTGTTGGTGAGAACAAGATTAAGCAAATTTGCTTCCACCCGAAAGGAATTGTGGAAATAGGACTGGAAACGGTACAAGACAAGGAGAGAGTCATGGGTTACACCATAAAGGTAGGAGAGGAACTTTGTACCATAGAAAGTCTAGAAAGCGAATTAATCTATGTTAGTCTTAAGCGCGTACCCGAAGAAGCTGACTGTAATATACTACGCAGTGTGTTTAGCAAATTCGGTAAAGTAGTGAATATACTCGTTAACACACATCCCGGAACGAAAATCAAAACGGGAACATACCGTGTGGTCTTAGTAACAAAAAAAATTATCCCCAACTTTGTTGAAATTCTGGGTAGAAATATACAGGTTTTCTACCAAGGCATGAAAAAGCAATGCCGTAGATGCGGGGCTCTTGATCATGAAATTAAAGAGTGCAACCTAAAACAATGCTACAGGTGCAATAGTACCCTACACTTAATTAGAGACTGTCCTGCATGTTACAATTGCAAAAAAGAACACAGTAAAAACGAAAAATGTCCGGAAATCACGTTAAAAGAGCTATATGAAAAAGGGCCACGAAACAAAAACAGCGAAAAAAAGAGGGAAAAAAGTTTAGAAAGACTCAAAGACAACATTTCCAAAGAAACAGAAAGCAAAGGGAAAGTAGTAGAAAGTGAATCAGATAAAAACGAGAAAGAAGAAGATACACAAGAAAAAACAGAAAAACATATCAAGGGTGGGGGGGCAAACAGTACCAATGACCCCGTGAGCAAGCAAATAAATGATATGAAAGAAAGAGAAATAAAACAAGGAACAATAGATAAAAAAGAGAAGGTTAATACAGAAGAGGCAAAGGAAAATAAAAATACCATTTTAGAAATAGATGAAGGCTCAGATGATGAGGGAGACAAAACCATAACTACGTACGAGGATTATGTTAAGGCCATAGAACTTGATAGAGACATGACAGGGCAAGAAAAACAAGAAGAAATTGAAAAGCTCAAAGTGAAATATGGGATAACCAAGAAAGCAAAAACACCGAAAGAACCTAAAAAGTCAAAAAGAATAAATAGGAAATAAGCGCCCTATTTATGGATAAAAACAAAACTATCAATATTAATATTAGATCCATCAATATTACTGGGTTCAAAGGTATAGAAAAGCAGATTGAAATTCTAAATCTCATCATAACTAATAACATTGATATCCTTGCAATCCAAGACACCAATATTGGCGATTTTGATGAACTTAGACAAATGAGGAAAGCATTCATCAACTACAACATCTATGCCTCCTTTGCCTGCAGAAAAAGCACTGGTGTACTATTACTCATCAATAAACACATAAAAATCAACGACTTTAAAACTGACAGCAAAGGAAGAATTATCACCGTTGATGCAGAGACATGCAAACAACCTGTACGCATAGTCAACATATATGCCCCCCCATATGTCACAGAGAGAAAAGAGTTTTTTAACAACATGAGAAGCTTTCTAAATACCAACAGAAAGCTAATTATCATGGGTGATTTTAACAACGTTCTGAACGACATCGACAAAAATGGTCCACTTTTTCCCGACAGTTCCAGAGACGCCCTCAAAAATATCATAAATGACTTCAACTTGACTGACACATATCGCAGCATCTTCCCCATTCACCCAGGTTATACATGGGAAGGAAGGGGTGTCAAAGAAAGACTTGACCGCATTTACATTTCAAGTAATCTCTGCAAAATCACCAACATGAGTGCGTATGAAATTAAAACAAACAACCGCAGAATATCTGACCACAAAATGATCGACCTTAACATAAAAATAGTCAACTGTACTGCTCATACTAAAAAAATCAAAATTACTAAAGAAATATTACAAGATAAATCTTTCACTGATAAAATCAACGACACTCTAGAAAACTGTAAAACGAACATCAACTGGGACAACTGGCAAAAAATCAAACAGATCTGTCAGACCGTTCTTACAGATACTTGGAACAAAATCAGGAAGCAAAGATTCAATAAGCTTAAAAAACTCCAAAGAGAACTCACAAACAGCATCATAAATAAAAACACCAACGAAATTGACAGGATTGAAAATGAAATCAGTAAAGAAGTGGAAAGGAAAAATAAAGAAAACTACATCAATCATAAGATGAATAAATATAACATAAAAAGAGAGGCTGACAAAATGATCTTTAGAAAAAATAGTAAGAAAAAAACAACCCTGCAAATAGACAAAATTATACACAATGCCAGAGAAATCACTGACGATGATGAGATGATAAAAATTTTCCAAGAATTCTATACAAATTTGTTTAAAGAACCAAACTATGACAATCAATACTGGGAAAGTAACATAAAAGATATTAAGCAAATAAAAGACAAGAAAGACGACATCATAAATAAAGAAATCACGAAAAAAGAGATCCAAGACGCCATCCAAACTATACATAACAGAAAAGCACCAGGACAAGACAACATCAGTTCTGAATTCTATAAATATTTTAACATCCCCATCATTGATATCCTCCACAAGTTATACAACATGGACATTTTTCACCACTCTTTCTGTGTAGGAAAAATGATCCTACTCAAAAAAACTGATAGTAAAGAGGGAAGTGTTGGCAACTACAGGCCGATCACATTGCTAAATGCTGACTACAAAATCTATAGCACCATTCTCTCTAAGAGGCTGGAAAACTGCTTCAAAGACCACATCTCAATCACTCAAAGTGCCGGAATCAGGGGCCGCTCCATCCAAGACAACATCACCTTCATGAATTATGTTAAAAATATATACATTGATCAAAAAAAGCAGCTTTCAATCCTGTCGATTGACGTTAGAAAAGCCTTCGACACTGTCAATCGTACCATGTTATGGAAATTTCTTGAAACCTTAGGCCTCAACAATCAGGAAGTCATCACTGTTAAAAAACTGTACAACAACCCATGTACCAACATCAACATCAACAACAACTACTCCGGTGACATCAAGTGCAATGCAGGGGTCAGGCAGGGATGCCCGAGTTCAATGATCCTTTTTGCCATATACATCGATATACTCCTAAAGAACATCACCAACGACGAACAGATAGAAGCAATCCACATACCAGGCCTAAAGGAGAAAGTTAAGTTTACATCACATGCTGATGACATCAATATTTTTGTCGTGAACGAATATAGCCTCAACAAAATAAAAAACAAAGTTAACAACTTTAGTAAACTAACGGGTATGGTCATCAACATTGAAAAATCAAAAATTATTGACATAATAGGTAACATAAGCTGTCAACAAACCGAAATAAACAATACCGAAAACCTTAAAATGCTAGGAGTTTGGATAGGTAAAGACTCTAAGGAAAAAAACATCAACGAAATGATAAGAAAAGTCAAAGAAGCCACCCAAGACTGGAGAGCAGACTGGTTATACCTCCCAGAAAGAACAACCATTATTAATAAAGTAATCATTCCAAGAATAATTTATAAGATGTATACCACCAATATAAATTCTAAAGAAAATAATAAGCTTGATAAACCACTCTTCAAATACATTTGGAACAGCCCCTTTGAGCCAATCAACAGAAATATTATGAAAAACAACAACAACAATGGAGGTTGGAACATTTGGCACTTAAAAGACTTTGAAACAGCAATCCAGATATCACACATAATCAACACACTAAGAAGCAAGAACCATCCACTTTGGTACTTATTCCAGTATACTTTAGGCCCAATAACCAAAGAGCTAACCCAGACAAAAGAAAACTTCCCTTTCCAGGTTAAGATGAACAAATACTACAGCAAAATAAGAAAGATTCTCAAAGTTATTAGTACCGATCACAAAAAACTAATTACCGACAACAAAAAAGTTCACCCCAGTGACATTTACAGGATTATTCACAAACAATACCCCACCAACTACATTGATAATAATCTAAACTGCAGATGGATTTGGCACAACATACATTCTCTACCCGCTGAGTGGCTTGAAACCTCTTGGAGGATAATTGTAAACGCTATCATGTCCAGGCAGTACCTCCACACGTATCACGGTCACCGTACCAACAGATGTCCCAGATGTAAACTTACGGAAACTACTGAACACATATTTTATGAATGTAAAACTGCCAAATCTGTCTGGGCTTGGATAGCCAAGACTTGGAAAACTAAAATAAAATGGCAACACATAAAGTACCAAACCAAATTTAATATCCAGAATCAGAGCTACTACTTCCTCAACTGGGTGATTGCCTTAGCAAAAAGGAACCTATGGAAAACAAGATGCAACCTAATATTCAATAGTAAAAACTGTAATGCAACTTGGATAGTCACCAAAATCAAACAGGATGCTAAATTTAAAATCTGGAGTGATATCAAAAACATGACGAAAGAGGAATACAGCAAAAACTACAAAAACAGTGACGACATTTTTAAAATTATAAATGATGAGATCTACTTCAATGATGACACTTATCCGCCCTAGCTTTCTAACGGTCTCTGTGTCCTGCCTGCTACCATGATGTCCTCTATCTGCCTTGTCTACGTAACCACTGCTTGTATATCTCCTTCCCTGTAACTCATGTTTCAGGTATAAACACCTTCAGCCCAGCTGCCAGTACTACATTTTTGTAAAACTATCATATTATCGGTTAATAATGTATCACCTTTTATCTTATATCGGGTATTACTCTACCAAGTAATCGATCTGTAACGCGTCAAGTTTATATATATTGTACGCATATATCTGTTCATTCACTTTTATTATTCTACGGATACCCAAATATTCTACTAAATGTTACCATGCTTCCGTTATTCTCTGTATGTGTCTTGTATTTACAACTGTGTAATTGGTACCACCCTCTGGTAACACTGTACATATTGTCGCGTTTTGCCAGCTACCTCCACCTCTTCTGTATATTCCCCGCGTGTTTTATACCAATTTACTACCATGTATACTGCAAGACTTTAATGTTGACTTGAACATGTTGTTCCATGTAACTCTCTATAAAGTAATTAATAAACTATTATTAAAATCTGTTCTAATCAGCTTAATATCTGATTCGCTTCTACCAGAAGTTTCGATGTTAAATTGATTTTTGGAAACTGGCGAAAGGTTGGAGCTTGCTCCTCCTTTGTCGCGGGTTGGCTCGGATTTGCACTGTTTCCGAGAATAGCCCACACCCCAATGGGGTGATAACTCAATAAAGATTAGAAATATGTTTGATATTAATATATTAATCGTCTACTTTTTACCATCTTCTCTGGCCGGGCGATTTCACACTAGAACGGATTGGAACGATATCCAGTTGTGTTCTCATGAAACGGTACTATTATTGTTGTCATGCCAACACCAGTCAGACAGATTTAAAAAGTTAAATATTTGCGATAGGGTCAGTGAGTTACAGCGAACACTCATTCTGATTGGTCAAACGAATCGGTCACTGATATAAGCTGACAAAGCGAATGCTAATATGACGATTTTAGTCTCTGTAATCCAAAATTATTCTTGGTAGACAAATCTCACAGCAATTTTAATGGCAAATTAAATTTATTTTGTAAAAACTACATCAAATGCATTTCGGGCTGGTCTAATATTTTCCAGTCCCTCTTCAGTGCTAAAACAATAACACGTAACAATGGAAGTGCTAAGTAACAATGGAAGTGTTAAGTAACAATGGAAGTGTCAACAATGGAAATGCTACGTAACAATGGAAGTGTCAACAATGGAAATGCTACGTAACAATGGAATTGTTAAGAGAAAGCAACGTGCAAGATGCAGATGCAGTTTTTTTCGTTTTTGCGGGAAATCGAACATATTTTTAAACCCATCTAAAAATTCTCTAATTAGTCTGGAAATAGGGGACTTAATTCTTGCATTCTGTGAAAACGGGTAAGGTTGACTGTAACGTAATAATCTTTATCTTAGTTATCGTTACTTTTGGCCGAGCAACGCCGGGCCCACCTGCTAGT
>NW_019385154.1:231340-249319 GCF_000671375.1 Centruroides sculpturatus | reverse complement strand
TTTTTTTTTTTTTTTTTAAATCTTAGATTAATTATCTTAGAGTATACCTGAACTATTTATAGATTAGACAATTGTGCTTAATTTTTTGGACATGAGTGTATATAAAAGGTGTAAAAATCAAAATATTCTATTACTAATTCTTATTTTTGCCTTTTAATATTTCAATAACATAAATAAGAAGATCAAAAAATTAAAAAAAAAATGTATTTTTTAATTACCATATATCAAATTAAAAATCTAACTATACTTTTATATTTATAACATTTTTCTTTTTTAATTTAGTAGAATAACGAGTCAAATATTTTAACAGAATTCATAATACTTTTATATGATATATCATTTATTCATAAGTATTTCAGAATAAATATAAGTAATGTGTAATGGGTCTACTAAGTATAAGAGAATATCTTTAATTAAAAATGTTTAAAACATGAATTAACAAATAGACTATATGGAATAAGTTAAAACAATGTTTTGTTTCTTACTTTTACTATGAAAAAATTTATTAAAAATTGGCCTAATTATAAAATTTTGTAATAATTATTTTATTAACTTTGTAATTAATGTTTAAAAATGAATAAAAACAATGATTATTGTATAACTTTTCATTAGTTATTGAGAAAACAGTGATATATCAGTTTTAATCATGATTCACACTTTACATTATTTACTATTATTATATTATTTTTATTTAATTAATAATCTCTAAAATTATTTTCGACTTTTAAATGCTTACATTATATATAGAGAACTTACATGAACGTCATCTCACATCAGTTATTATTTTTAAATCGATTTTTCTGATATGGTGCCAGGTGTAATCATTCTTATATTATAGATTTTCTATGTAATTTATATACTAAGATTGAAGAAATCGAATTTGACGACAGACAGACATGAAGGAAATTTATAATATGCCAAATAAATGTAATCTCATCAGCAGCTGTGGCAGAAAATAAAATGAAGAAACGTTAGATAAGTTGAGAAAAAAATGCAGGGATGTGGTACTGTTAAATCGGGAGAAGGAGCTAAGAAATTTGATATGGAATGTGGTTGTATGTAACCTTCTGTAAGCATGATAATTCTAAGAATTTTTAAATGAGACATCGCGGTTAGCAAGATTCATGGATGAAATCGGAGAGAAAAAAAAGGATGTGATGCGTGTTAAGTCCACGGTTTATAGTTTTTTAAATAAGTATTTTTACTCACAAGTATTTTTTTACAGTCAAATCTATTTTAAAAATAGTTATATTCACTATGATCAAGTCGTTATATTCATTATTTGTTTCCATGGTATTGTTCTTAATTACGTATTCATGTTTATTTTTCTGTAATTATCTAATTACATATAATTCTTTCTAAATAAATTTAAATCGATGTAATTTCTTTAAATTTAACCAAAACCAAACCAAACGTAATGTCTTTGAGTTCAGCTACACACTAATTACTCGTCAGTCGTACACGTTTTAAAGGAATGTAATACGAGAAAATAGAGAAGAGTGAGAGGGAAACACACCTGCGAAAACAAACACAGCTGGAGAAGAGAGATTAGAACATCAAGATTTATCTAAAATTACTCTTTGTTATTAAAACTTTACTACAGTAATAAATTGAAAATATGTGTATAAGCTTATTTAATTTATGATATTTACGACTGTTTTTTTAAACCTTTGTATATTAATTACATTAAATTTATAATTTTTCTATATCTTGTATTACTACTAGTATATTAATATACAGTACTGTAGATATATCTAATCACTTTAATATATTTTTAATAGAATAATCGTTGATTGTATTCATTTGTACAATATAATAATGCTAGCATTGAAATTTCTAATGTTGTTATTATTTTAAATAGCATATGCTTAAACAAAAATATCCGAAGTACAGTATCTTATTAATATTTATAACAGCTGGGAAAGTAACAAGATAATGCAAAATTATATAAGTTATTAATATTATAATAGAAAATTAAATGTGTAGGCCTAGAAAAGTTTAAATTCTAATTAAAATAATTTATTTTCGTTTCGTAAAACTTAAAATAAAATAAGATTATATAAGAAACTAGCAGATGATCCCGGCATTATTGGAGAAAAAATAGCTGAAAAAGTTAAGATTATTCGATTATTTCGTACTTCTAATCCTTATATTATATTATAGTGTTTGATTTATAATTACAATATCTTGCGTAAGGGTTTATCACACCAAGTATAAATACTTGATGTGATAAACCACACCAAGTTATATAAATCAAATACTATACTATAACGAACATTAAAACCAAAACCATATAAAGAGTTTGGTTATTTTAGCTTACGTGAGCGATCTGCCCACAAGATATACGGTACTTTTATGTAAATCTGGATCCTATTTGGCTATTACTAACGTGAAGAAAACCCGGAAAACAGTTTTCCGGGTAACAGTACTAACAGGTTCCATGAACGAACCCACGACAAACTGACACCAGAGTTCGATGATTTTATGCACTCGGCTACTGGAATGCACTTATTAGAATTAATTAAGAAAGTCCCGTTCAGAAATGAAAAAAATCCGAGTGGCAAGTGCTACGTGTTACCTATTGGCGTAATGGCGAGCTTCAATTTTTAATCATACAGTATACGCTCGCCACGTCAAATTATTAGTGGCTTTCCCCTGTACATCATACTTTTCTCTTAACAATAAAGTCCCCATTGTGGGTCTAATAATAGATATGATTAAAAAAAGTTCTGTTAGTGGCCATAGGGTGAAAAGTGTTTAATAAAAGAAAAGATTGTAGATATGAATTTCCTGGATTATATATCTATTGATAATATGATCGCTTTGGACTTCACATTTTCCTGAAGTTTATAAATAAAAACACAATATTTTTCAACGTTAAACAAAAATGAATTAACAAGTAGTAAATACCACATCCTTAAATTTAAAGTAAGTAAATTAATATTTGATAAATTATGCAAAATATTGGCAAAAGCAATTGTTGTACGTTTACAATTATTACAACAATAATAAACTTATTATTTATTGAAAACAATTGACATCAGAAGAATTAAGAAAAGTTGAAGGAAAATGTCTTCAAAAGTAGGAAGAACGTTTAGCCAAAATTCATTAAATATTATGAAAAAAATGAAAGATTCAGGCATATTTTGTGATGTAATCCTTAAGACAGAAGGAGAAAAGTTTCCAGTTCATAAATGCATCATGGCTGCTAATTCCTACTTTTTTGAAATATTATTCATCAATACAACGGATGGAGATAAAAGAAAAGAAGTTCCATTAGAAGATATCGACAAAGAAACCCTTCAACACATCATAGATTATCTTTATTGTGGAAAAATTGAACTGAACTCAGAAAATGTTCAAAAAATTTTTGTTGCCGCTGATGAGTATTTGTTCTCAGAATTAATGGAGGAATGTTGTTCCTATATGATACATCATTTAGATTCGAAAAATTGCATTTCTATTAAAAATATAGGAAAATATTATAGAAATATCACCTTAGAAAAATCGGCTCATCAGTATTTAATGAAAAATTATGTTGAAGTCTCAAGTCAGAATGAAGAATTGATGGAAATGACAACCGAAGAACTGATAAACGTCTTGAATTGTGAAGAATTAAATGTTAAAGAAGAAGAATTAGTTTGGGATACTGTATTGCGATGGATAAACATAAATCCACAAGAGAGGAAGAAACATATGCCTGATTTATTGAAATGCATACGTCTAGGGCTTCTCGATTCTGATTTTTTCATGAGAACTGTGAAAACACATCCATACGTCACAGAAAACGAAGATTGTTATCCTCTTATAACGGAAACATTAAAATTTCTAAACGATTTGGAAACCATAAGCCAGAGATCCGAAGAAATTCTAACCCCAGACTTGGCTCTGCCTCGCATCCCTCACGAAATAATTTTTGCTATAGGGGGATGGAGTTCTGGTTCTCCAACCGATTACATCGAGACATACGATAGCAGAGCAGACAGATGGGTAAAGATGAATGAAGTTGATCCTGCTGGTCCAAGAGCTTATCACAGATGTGCAGTAATAGATCATAATATCTACATAATTGGTGGATTTGACGGAACGAATCATTATAGCGGATGCCGCTGTTTAGATACCATCGAAAAACAGTGGAAAGAGATTGCTCCGATGCATTGCAGACGATGCTATGTGAGTGTAGCTGTACTAGACAATCTTATATACGCTATGGGTGGATATAATGGGATGCATCGTCACAATACCGCCGAGAGATACGATCGTAGAACAAATCAGTGGACGATGATGGCACCAATGCATATGCAACGAAGCGATGCCGATGCCACAACTCTAGGCGGTTTCATTTATATCATCGGTGGTTTTACAGGACAACAGTGCCTTGATTCGGCCGAACGTTACAACCCGCAATCTAATCAATGGACTCTAATTTCAAATATGAGCAGCCGAAGAAGTGGTGTATCTTGCATCGCTTTCAACGATTGCGTTTATACTCTGGGTGGATTCAATGGCTTGGAAAGATTACAAACTGTTGAGAAGTACAATCCTCGTAATGATACGTGGTCAGAAGTACCCGATATGGCAACATCACGAAGTAACTTTGCTGTAGAAGTTATCGACGATATGATATTTGCCATCGGGGGATATAACGGAGAGAGTATCATATGTCGAGTCGAGTGTTACAGCGAAGCAACTAATCAGTGGTACGAAGCAACCGACATGAACATTTTTCGTTCGGCATTAGCTGCTTGCAGAATAAATCAGATACCTAATATCACTGATTATATCCATAAATATCGAGAAAAACTGCTAGAAGAGAAAAGACAAAGACTTCTAGAATTGAGAGAAATGGAAACAGAACTAGATTAGTGGACAAATAAAAAAAGACGAGTAGTGAAAAATTGACAAAATATCTATCCAATAAAGTATTGTTTTGGAAATTAATGAGATTATCTAAATTCTCGCATAAATAACGTTTAAGTCTTCTGTTTAAGAAGAAAAACATTTAAAATTTTCATTTTTACATGCAATTGTCAATCTACTTTATCAGATTAAATAAAAGTATAAACCGCATGTTTGACGACTTTTTATTTAAATATTGATACTTTAATACTTTAATTCATAGAAGAAGGTAAAATTTGAAATTTGAATATTCTTTGGATTAAAAATTTTATAGACATATAAAATTTGGACATTTTTAATGTAAAGAATTGGCAGTTATGAGGTTTTTATTTACTTAATGATTACTATTATTACATGGCTATATAAATGTACAATTCTCACGATTAGCGGACCACCAATGGCCGAGTGAATAAAACAATTGAACACAGGTAGTTAGTTGCAGGTTCGTTCCTAATCAACGAGTTGGCCACGTGGTGTTTTTCGGGTATTCTCTTACATATCTAAAAAGGAGCCAATTTCTCTTAGAAAATCCTCGTGAAAAATACCTTTGCTTGATGGATCACCCATGAGTTGCATTGCCTTATAACTTAATTAATAAACATAAACCATGAATCCTATCATCGCAATTAGTATGATTTCCTTACAAATAAGACACCTGTATTCAAAAAATGACTTAATTTTAAAATATTTTCTTGTTTTGATTGTTTTAACGCGCAATGACTATAAATTAAATGCAGTATAATGGAAATAGTCGGCGGAATAAATTTCAACGCGTTTATCACTGATAAAAACATGAACATCGTAAAAAGAGACCAGTTTGATAATGATTTTATGTATCTTGATCTAAAGCGGAAATATGCTTAATAACAGGGCACTGAGTTCCACGTTTATGTAAGAGGTTGCTATTACTACAAGAAAATGCAGAAATGAAGTTTTGAAATCCCTTGTAAGATTTTTCTGGAGTGTCATGGTGCAGATTTCATTCTGATAGATGAAAATATTCACATACATAAGTCTGAACTCATCAGTGACTTTCTTTACAGTGAAGAAATTCGTCGCATGAATGGATGGCAAGATCTTCAGACCTAAATCGCATAGAACATGTGCGGGATGCTCCATGAAGACGAATTGCATCTCATCAGCTTCCACCAAGAACACTGCAGAAATTTAAGAATGGACTTTGCTCTCGTAGAACTAATAAACATTACAATCAGCGTGAGCAATCGCTATGCAGCATGTGTGCGATTAGAATGCAACCACACTCCACATTAATTATTTTCTATGCAAAAGGATACAATGTTTAGTAACACGGTGCTCTTTAACTACGCGTTATCTCTGCTCATTAAAAAATTACAACATAAGTGACATAGAAAATTATTTTCAAATTTAACAAGAAAAGTCTCATCCAATTCTCTATTCATGACTTCCTATGTAACTACATTAAAAACATTAAGGTAACTTCAGTGTCTTTGGAATGGAAAGGATGCAAAGGACTTTTGACTCACACTGTATATATAATGTATTAAATATTGATATACTGTAAAATGTTTTTGCAGACAATAATAATTTTATAATTTTAGAATTGTTGCTAATCGTATATACTTAATATTCGAAAAATAATTCATTAAACAATTAATTTAACACTTTTAAAGGACCCGTTAGTAAAATCAAAACAATAAATTGTCTTCGTTTTAAAATATAAAACTAAAATAATCTGATAACAAAATTTTGAATAGTTTATTTGATTTTATAATTCAAATAAATTCATCAAAATAATTAAATTATCCTGAAAATATTCTTATTTTAAAATATTTTAATGCAAATTTTTAAATGTCAATATACTTTTTTTACAGTAACAATCTGATTTAAATAAAATTTTTATACATTTTTTATATAAATATGATATTTTTAATTGTTTACATTATATATACAGAATTTTACAGGAGAAAAAAATGAATTTGTATACGATTTAAAAAAAATTATGCTATTTATTGGCATCTTTACAGATTTCATTAGTAAGTAATATTAAATCATTGGTTTCTTCTCGTAGATATTCGGAGGATGCAGAAGGTTGCAAAACTTCAGGATCGATGATGGAAGATAATGTGTTCATCATGAGGTATTCGTTATGATATGATGTTAAATCGTCTTTGTTGTTAAATGATTGAGGATTGAGAGCTTGAGAAAATATAAAATATTAAAATTTATATCAGTTTAAAATATTATTATAGTAATTGTAGAATAATTCTAACTATTTTAAAATTTTATATAGCCTATATATGTATAAAAATAAGGTGATTGAAGTAGAAAGCTGGCCATCATATATTATGAGTTTAACATACGTCAAACACTTAAATGGCCAGGTTTTATCTCAATCACCTTAAATTATTTTAAATTTTATCAAAATTTTCTCTATGTTATTAATAAGAAAATATAATTTTAATATATTATAATAAAATAATTCAGTAAAACTAATACTGTAGCATCTTTTTTTTTAGTTTTTTTTTTCTTTAAATGTATAATGAAAAATAATAAATAAATAAATTGATAGAAGTGAGTAAGTAATGATGCATAGAAGAAAAGTATTTAATAAACATTTGTCCTACTTGTTTTCTATGCTGAATTCTATATTCAATAACGCAATATAAAATTGTTCACTATTTTAGGTAAAAATAGCTTATATAATGATTATATTGCTTACATTTTTGCAAGCAAAATGATAATTTTCCAATTCATGCATTTGTATAGTTTCATCAACCATTTGTCTATTAAAATGCAAAAGAAAATAATTAATTACGAACTTTACGAATAGTTGTAGTCCACATCATTCCATATTCTTAAGAGAAAAATCTAAGATAGCGATACATACCTTCAGAAGAGATATAATCCGTATCCTGTTTTATAAAATTAGTTTTAATTATTTTATTAGATAGGCCGAATTTAATTTAACATTTAAATAAAATTATAAACTTACGAAATTTAACGTAAAACTATTTAAATTGTATTCTGTATGTTGGCGATAATCGGAATCATTCTCATCCTTTATTTGTGGATATGGAAGAACGTATTCATACTGAATGTTTTTCTCGTTGTTATTTAAATTACTACATTCATTACTCATCCCGTTCAAAGTAGGGGGATTGTTAATACACGAGAGATTGAGGTGTTCTTCTGTTGGTAAAATACTTTCGAAATCCGAAACCATTGTTGTCGGTAATTGTGACGTATTATCTGATAAACGGATTAATTCTGAAAATATTACGATTATATTTTGATTATTCAATTTTTTTAATGTTATATTAACGTATCTATCTGATATCTCTTACCCTCAATATTTTTTAGACGATATCTTCTATATGGCATTGAATTAGAAACTTTGCCTAAAAATTCTATTTTGTTTGATAGTCTACAAAATGCAGAACGAAGTCTTCCTTTAGCATTAGTCCAATATCCATGCTTATTTGGTTTATAATTACCTTTCTTTTTGTCCCATTCCTATAATAAAAAAAAAAGGGGGAATTAAAAATGGAATAGTTATTTTTTAGAACTACAGATGGCGATAAAAGTTAGAAGAATTTGTAAAACCTTTATATTTTACAGATTTATTTTAATTAAAATAATTATTAACTTATTTTTAAACAGCAATTTTAAAAACATTTTAATTAATAATAAATACTGATCTTACCGCGAAAACAATGAAATCTGTTTCGTTCCATTTTCTTCTCGATTTATGAGGCCAAAACATTACGAATGTTCCCGTATTTCTATTTTCCCATTTTAATGCATGACCAAAACTTTTGTCTTCCAGATTTGGAAAAATAAAATCTTCAATCAAAGATATTTTTCTAGATATCTGAAAATTAAATACTAATATACTTAGTGTCCTTGCGCGTACAGTAAACCCCCTATAACACTGTAGATAATTCCGTGTTATATGAATTCCGTATTGTACGAGTCACTTAGATTTTACAAATACGTGAGCCGGGCTGTGAACGGCTCACGTATTTGTAAAATCTAAGTGATTCGTACAACACGGAATTCATATAAAACAGAATTATCAACAGTGTTATAGGAGGATCGACTGTACTTATATACTATACAGTACATGAATAAGATTTTAGTTATTTATAACTTTTCTAAAATTTTCTGTATTTTTATAATGTAAAATTTCTCTATAAGGTAATCTATATTTGTAAATTTAAGCTTTCATTACACCAATGTATAAAAGTAACTATGTTAAATAATATATTTATATATATAATATGTAAATAAAAGTAAGTTAATAATAAGCTGAAATTGTTTATAATCTGAAAAATTTGATCCAAGTTCTTATAATACTTTGAAGAAAAGTTTTATGACTTGATATTAGTTAAGTTAAAAGTTAGTTTAAAGGATTTATGGAGCAGTGTTTACTAAATTTAAAAAAATATATAGGATTATAATGTTTAAACATAAAAAAAAATACCGTCGATTTGATGTGTAAAATATTAAAAATGTTTATTCTAGGTAAACACTAAATATATACCGAGATGAGTTTCTATTATTACCTCAATGAAACAATACGACCATACCCTTAACAACTGCTCTCTGCAATATAATGCACTACTACTTTCTTGTAACTTCTAACCTTAGTTTATTTTTACCTTAGAGCGTTAAATAATAAAATAAATACAAACTGAGGTATTATTTTTAAAAATTTACATCACTAAAACATAAAACCTAGAATTTTACTATGTATATATATTGGTTATATTAATATAATTTTAAAGAAGAAAAAAAATTACACTTACCTTAAACATCATTAGTTATTAACAACATTAATCTAAATTATGATATCGTTTTAATCAACAAAAAACCGCAAATGGTATTTATATTTACCCATGATGTCATAAATTTTATATTTTTACTTTTAGTTTAATTTAAGTAAGAAGTTAAAATTGAATTAAAAGTGGATCTAAATCATAAATTTAATTTAGTTGACAACATTTTTTTATTATTATTATTATTTACTGTATTTGTGTTATCATTAAAATATGCTAAAAGTAGTGTTAAAACTGTGTGTTTTTATTTAATTAAATTTTTATTTCCTTTTTAAATTTAAAAATTAAAACTAGACTCGATTTATTATGATCCATTTCGCAAAATGTCCCAATTATATAATATATCAAAATTATGATAAAGTGAGCGATCAATCAGGGATAAATAGTGGGGGTAATTGATAATTGAGACCTTTAAAAAAAATTATATAGGTCTAACTTGCTAACGATGTCATATTAAAACAATGTTGTCCTCAATATGAAAAAAAAATGACACTGCAGATCTTCAGTAGTTAGTTATAATATACCAATACCATTGTCTTTTTTGTTTGTTTGGAAGTATTAATATTTACTTTTAACGTTTCCATATGTGTTCGTGTAAAAAAGACGAATTGCAAGAGTAGAAAAAAATATTTTTTCGGAGGCGACGACATGCACGCTGGCCAGTTTTTATACAGTTTAAGGTCGACACAGTCGGAGATGTCATCTGAAAGAAAGTAAAAACCGGTTCGCCTTATGTACCCCATTCTGTCACTCTTACTTATTCAGCCATTCATAAAATACGTAATATATATTGAATTTTCTACTTAAACTATAATATATTATATTGAAATTGTTAACCTTATGAATTTACAGTTAAAAATTTGATTCAACTAAAGTATTTTAAATTTGAAACGTGTAAACATATGGTTTACTAAATCTCCTGTTTCGTATAAAAACACTTATCCTATCATACAACCATTTTAAAATAACGTTATATTAATATTAAATGTTTCTTTCTTCAAAACCAATGTACAATACATCTACTATATATTATATATACATATACTTTCAGGCCAGAAAAGGAATTTTGATGAATATATCTTTTGCCTGAAGAAAAATTCCTTAATTTTTCCTTGATTTAAATACAGTAAATGAATACAAGTTCTCATTAATTAAGCTTAAATATCCTTGTAAACAAAATTTTTTATTTTTTACAGAAAGTATATTTATAATTGATTTCAAAATAGTTAATAGATTTATTAATGCTTGAATCTAAGTATTAAATAACATCATTAATAAAAAAAATTTATGTATTTAGAATGATTTAAAGAGAAAAAATATATATATATAATCGTTACGCTAGATGAAACATGGATTCATTTCTTTTACTTGGAAAGATATGAATCCAAGCACGGAATGAAAATATGAGTTAATNTTATTCTAGGTAAACACTAAATATATACCGAGATGAGTTTCTATTATTACCTCAATGAAACAATACGACCATACCCTTAACAACTGCTCTCTGCAATATAATGCACTACTACTTTCTTGTAACTTCTAACCTTAGTTTATTTTTACCTTAGAGCGTTAAGTAATAAAATAAATACAAACTGAGGTATTATTTTTAAAAATTTACATCACTAAAACATAAAACCTAGAATTTTACTATGTATATATATTGGTTATATTAATATAATTTTAAAGAAGAAAAAAAATTACACTTACCTTAAACATCATTAGTTATTAACAACATTAATCTAAATTATGATATCGTTTTAATCAACAAAAAACCGCAAATGGTATTTATATTTACCCATGATGTCATAAATTTTATATTTTTACTTTTAGTTTAATTTAAGTAAGAAGTTAAAATTGAATTAAAAGTGGATCTAAATCATAAATTTAATTTAGTTGACAACATTTTTTTATTATTATTATTATTTACTGTATTTGTGTTATCATTAAAATATGCTAAAAGTAGTGTTAAAACTGTGTGTTTTTATTTAATTAAATTTTTATTTCCTTTTTAAATTTAAAAATTAAAACTAGACTCGATTTATTATGATCCATTTCGCAAAATGTCCCAATTATATAATATATCAAAATTATGATAAAGTGAGCGATCAATCAGGGATAAATAGTGGGGGTAATTGATAATTGAGACCTTTAAAAAAAATTATATAGGTCTAACTTGCTAACGATGTCATATTAAAAGAATGTTGTCCTCAATATGAAAAAAAAATGACACTGCAGATCTTCAGTAGTTAGTTATAATATACCAATACCATTGTCTTTTTTGTTTGTTTGGAAGTATTAATATTTACTTTTAACGTTTCCATATGTGTTCGTGTAAAAAAGACGAATTGCAAGAGTAGAAAAAAATATTTTTTCGGAGGCGACGACATGCACGCTGGCCAGTTTTTATACAGTTTAAGGTCGACACAGTCGGAGATGTCATCTGAAAGAAAGTAAAAACCGGTTCGCCTTATGTACCCCATTCTGTCACTCTTACTTATTCAGCCATTCATAAAATACGTAATATATATTGAATTTTCTACTTAAACTATAATATATTATATTGAAATTGTTAACCTTATGAATTTACAGTTAAAAATTTGATTCAACTAAAGTATTTTAAATTTGAAACGTGTAAACATATGGTTTACTAAATCTCCTGTTTCGTATAAAAACACTTATCCTATCATACAACCATTTTAAAATAACGTTATATTAATATTAAATGTTTCTTTCTTCAAAACCAATGTACAATACATCTACTATATATTATATATACATATACTTTCAGGCCAGAAAAGGAATTTTGATGAATATATCTTTTGCCTGAAGAAAAATTCCTTAATTTTTCCTTGATTTAAATACAGTAAATGAATACAAGTTCTCATTAATTAAGCTTAAATATCCTTGTAAACAAAATTTTTTATTTTTTACAGAAAGTATATTTATAACTGATTTCAAAATAGTTAATAGATTTATTAATGCTTGAATCTAAGTATTAAATAACATCATTAATAAAAAAAATTTATGTATTTAGAATGATTTAAAGAGAAAATATATATATATATAATCGTTACGCTAGATGAAACATGGATTCATTTCTTTTACTTGGAAAGATATGAATCCAAGCACGGAATGAAAATATGAGTTAATCTCTATATATATGAGAAAGTTCATCGTGGTCTTCTGTTTATAAATCCATGACACGTTTATTTCACTTCCAGAAATATGTCACTTTGCATATGTCATCGATAAAGTGAAATAAAAAGTAATAAATTATTTAACAAACATGAAATAACTATTTTAAAATTCTCTCGGGAAGCTTTTCTTGTCGTATTTTTATTAAATTATAGTATTATTTATGTAAAAATAGTGATTCTCTATGTATATTTCTATATAGTAGTTGCAACCATATGAAAATATCCTTTAAAAATCTTCTATGACCGCATTAAATCAATGTGAAATGTAATGCTACTCCTACTCTTATCTCATTTTCCAATATGTGACATATGGCGCAATAACTGATTTTTTTTTTGGTGCATATTTCCTGTTTGAATGTGAATTTTGTGATGCGATGAACGTTCCACGTTCTACCAATCTCAATCGAAACATTATCGGTTTAATATGGATTATGTTATATATTATTACAGTTACGATATATCTTTACAATGCTGTTTATAAAGGTGTTACTAATAAAACTGACAGTAAATTATATAATTTTCGAAAGTTATATTTTAAATATTTGGTGTTTGTATTAAAATTATACAATTATAAACTGTCGAATACGAGAATACAGTCGACCCCCCTATAACACTGTTGATTATCCCGTTTTATATGAATTCCATGTTGGACGACTCACTTAGATTTTACAAACACGTGAGCCGTTTACAGCCCGGCACACGTATTTGCAAAATCTAAGAGAGTCGTACAACATGGAATTCATATAAAACGGAATAATCAACAGTGTTATAGGGGGTCGACTTGTATATATAAACACAAATATTTAATTGAATTTGTACAATTGTTAAAATGTCGTGAGCATGACTTTCGGGTAGTGGATTAAATTACTACCATTTAAATGGTTCGTAATGGAAATTTATATAAAAACGAGTTGTTTTATGAACGTTTCATATCTCATGTATCCAAATTTGAAAGTCGCTTCAAAGAATCGTGGTATTGGCAAATTTAGAAGACTTAACGGAATCAACAGCAAATAAAGTTGTGATGTGCAGAAAAAGTCCTGCGAAGTCCTATTTTCATATTGTCAACATAGGCTCTGAAATGTTTGCAATAACATATTAAAAAATCACGAGTCACCTTCTGCCACCGTCACAGATATTAGCGACTGACTGAATAAGGGCGCAGTTGGCTAGCGTTAGATTGGATCGGATTGGATTTAATAAAAGGCAACGCAATACATGGCGATCTATCAAGGAGGAAATGTTTCTTGGGAAGATTTTCTATGGGAAAATGACTCCTATTTAGATGTAAAAGAAAACACTCTGAAAACTTCACATGGAAGCCAGTTGGTTAGGTGAAAACCAACGCCTAATTAACGGTGTTCAGTGTACCAGTTATCCACACAATCACTGATGGCCCTGGCCAGTGTTAATATTCATGACACGTATTGCTATCTTGTTCTTTCATTACGTTCCACCATCCCTCTTTTTACTTTCAAGTTTAAACTTGAATTTGTGTGAACTGGACACTAAAAATAGCTTGGCTCTGTATATACAAAGCTATCCATGGGACCTTATTCATCCATACATCCATGGATCTGTAAACTACTAATCTTTCAGTGTATCAGGATGCTATACAAAAATTACAAAATGAATAATTTATTAAAATATTTAATTAAAGAATAATCAGTTTTATATTCGGTTTGTTAAAATTTCTTAAAATTAGAGGAAATTTTTAAAATCTTTAAACAAAACGAGAATCACAGATTAATCAGTTAAATACAGTAATATATTATTTAAGAAAGTAAGAATAAGAATTAGAGAATAAGTTTATAAGGCGCTAAGTTCAAATCCGTGTTTTATAGGCCACAGATCTAATATAGTGTTGTATCAAAGTTGCATCACTCCTATCAGATGATAAGCAAAGATGCCTAGTAAGTATGGAATAAAGATTTCTGAAGATTTCGGGAGAAAAACTGCAGAAAAGTTAGCAGGAAAGTGACTGATATATATCATCAGCTACTTATCTGATGTAATAATTTCTTCTTTTACTCATCAAAGACAGAATATAAACTGAAAAATTAAGTTGTTACATTGCTTGAAGCTCCTTCAATTAAGTTATTGTAGAAGCAGTAAAGAATTTGATAACACCGGTGAAGATACTGACGTATCAGTATCACAGTTACCACATAAACAAAGATTAATAATAGACGTTGACTAGCAAACCCTCTCCTAATATTGCGTGAGTGCAACCGTGACTGAAAACAGAAGTTTGTTGTTCTCATGCTGATTATAAATGCGCAGCGATGAACAAATATCTTCATGTTTACTTCATCGTGACTACTTAAAATAGCGCAAATGGGAACACTAAACTGGAATCACAATTAATGGAATTAATCCATGAACACGAATGCTTGTAGAATTTCTCTTTTTGTAGAAAGACAAAATTAGTTTTTCTCTTTTTGTCGGAGGATGTAAAGGATAACTTCAGCACTGTTTTGTTCATTTGTTTAATCACAAGATTTAATGTAAACGGTCTACAGTGTAAGTAACTTACACTACTAGAATTTTAATGGTTAATGTCTATGTTGAGGCTTCGTCTTGAATGTGTGGCCATTGATCCGTGTGTGAAACTTGTAGCCGTTGCGATTGAAAATTTCCAACTGTGACCACTAAATAAATAATCCTGTGTTTTGCAGGATAAAGCAATTTCTTTCCTTAAATACCGATCTACTAAGAATCGAATCGGTTATACATAAAACTTATTTTCTATTTTACTCAAAACTATTCTGGGATTACATTGTCGGCAATAATTCGACACACGAAGAATTTCATTATCCGAGAATTCGAGCTGGTAACTATAGAGTAAGATTAGGCTGAATTCACACTAGAATTGCCGGATCCTGTTTTGACAGATCGAAATGCCCGCCATTCGAAGTGTTAATAATTTATAAAAGTGGGTGTAATTTGGCGTAACATGCCTCGTAGTCAACGAAGGAATATGTCGTGTGCGGCGTATAATTCTGTAGTTCTTACACTGATAAAAAATGACTGAAATATGACTGAATCCAATGTGTACAGTCAGGGAGAATCTAGGTTTTTTGGGGCGTAGGGCTTATTGAAGTCTAATGGAGCCCCATTTTTATCGTTATTACCAAATCTAACCTATTAACTATTTTTTACTATACGATAAGTGCTCATTGTTAACGAAAGAAGTATTAAAAATTTATGATAATAATTCAATTTTTGTGGGCTCTTCACACTTGGGGGGCCTAGGGCTTAAGCCCTATTAGTCCTAGTGATTGCATTGGATTCGTGAGATATGCAAGACATCTGGTCGTTTTTGTGAAGATTTTACAGAGGACAATTCATAAAAATTATTTACTACTTATCATTAATCGTTAGTTATTACGTACTCTCACAATTAGGCATACAGTAGTTATTTGTTAGTTACCCTTTTATGAACAATATCAACTGATATGGCACTAGCAATCAACATTTTTCTGTGTGGCCCTATTACTGTTGCGAGAATATGGCATTTTGTTTGACCCTTTTTGAATTTCATACTCTTTTGCGATTATATCTACTTTCTTTTTGTCAAAACTATTATCTGGTATTGTAATTAAAGGTTATAAAAATACTTTCTTGACTGTTTTATGCACACATTTATATGGGCGTTATACAGTTAACGTGATTATATTGATAGATACACTTATAAAGATGAATTTCGAATATTTTTAACATAGCAACAGAATTTGACACCGACCGGTAATTATGAGGTTTCTTCTTTGGAATTGCTACCATCTGTGAAGAATACCACTGCTTAGGAAATTAACCGTACCGTAATAAAAGATGATCGTAGCAATACGTTTAAATTTTTTATAGGAAAATGACGGTCTGGACTAAAGAAACTGGGGAGATGGCGTCGAAAATTTCGTTGAAAATAAAAAGTTTAAGTAATAAATTTTGTTGCTGTATAGTCAGAGACAAAGATTTATAATTAGCTTTAGGGGGATACATCGTAAATTTTTTTTTTTTTTAATTAGTTGTAAATCAAATAGATCTCTTCGTCCGTAATGGAATTAACACTTTCAAATCATTTTTTTAATGTAGAAAGCTAATTTGCATATCTAAAATTATATTATTGCTGAAAGGTAATAATATAATTAAGAGACTTTCTCTGGTTTCAAGTAGTCTCTAAAGTCTAAATGAAGAAGGATTCAGATCTTTCGCACTGTCTATGTCTCCATGATTTGTGCGATTCACCCTGAGGAATGTTTGGCACGAAGTTAAGAAAACATTGGGGGAGAAAGGAAAAGAAAGAGGAAGTCGTTCGTCATAAAAACTAACAAACATTCTCGACAATCAAAAAATCTCCAGGATTTGCTCTTAAAAAGAATTAAACATTATACTTTATTAATTGTCTACGCATATAAATATAGCATATACACAAGTCCTTTCAAAGGTACTAAAAAGCCTGATATAAGGAAACCAAGAGAATACTTTTATCAACAGTGAGACAAAAATAATAAACAAATATGTATTTATTCATTATATTTTTATTCTGTTTAATTTTTTAAAATTTCTTTCCGTTTTGGGGGGGGGCCCGGTGAGGTTTATCCTTTCAATCCCCTTTACATTATCCTTTATATATATATAATATTAATACGTATTGACAATCTTTTTATAAGTGTATGTTCTATTTAAACTAATATATGATATAAAATAAATATTATACATATGTTAATTTTATTTCATTTTTGCTTCGAATATTTGAAAAATATATTCAAAATTTGTTTCTTTAATACCTCTTGTGCTTTTAGTCGAAAATTCCTGAAATTTTGCAGGGAGATTTGTGTATTAGGAGCATTGATGTTACTAAATTTTGGTGCTTAAAGATCGGGCGGTTGGGGAGATTGAATGAGGTCATACATGATATCTCGAGTGGGAGTTGGATTAATTAAATGAAGATTTATACTAATTGTTAGCATTTAAAATTTTTTTCTGAAACTCATTTCTATTCTCAAAATTAAGTTTTATGCTATTTTATAATAATTAATAATATACATGTTTACTTCATCGTG
>NW_019385154.1:220806-228674 GCF_000671375.1 Centruroides sculpturatus | reverse complement strand
ATTTAAAAAAAAATATATAAATTTTAAAAATAAAACTCACTAATATTTATTCCATGACCCACACTTTCTTGTCATCAAATTCCAATTTATATCTTTGTACCACTAACCTCCGGAACAGGAAAACGTTCTGGTCTGTTACTTAGAATTGTTCTTTAGATAATAGAGGACTTAGTTTTTTTCTCACCTGGCTACAGGCTTAAATAGGAGAATATGCTCGTGCCTATTTTAAACTGACATGTTAATGAAACTTTAGCATTATAAATATTTGAAGACGTATTTTTCTTTCGATATCAATTTAAAACAATTTTAGAAAATTGTCTTATCCTCTTTCTCTTGTATATTTACTAAATTACTATACAATAAAATGACAATTTCTTATAAAACAATTATAATATAAAGTTTGTATATTAAATTTTATGAGCCGTTCACAGCCCGGCACACGTATTTGTAAAATCTAAGTGACTCGTACAACATGGAATTCATATAACACGGATTTATCTACAGTGTTATAGGGGTGGTCTACTGTATATTATTATAAAAAATGCTTATATTAGATAAAAATTAAAGTTTTGTAAGCTTCAGAAAGTTCAAAATACGTGAAAAATTACAATAACAACAATATATTCAATTGAAAACTAAATGAATACTTTACAACACTTTAATTTGTAATAATATTTTTAAAAATATAATTAAAATTTTACTTAATATTACCTTAAATAATAACGAATTGAAATTCATTATAATACATTTTAAGAGGAACTGGAATAATACAGGTTTAAACTGTACACGAGGAAGACACCTTAAAAAAAGTAAATGCAAATATTTAAAATAGGAAAGGTGTTAGAATATCAGATGTGCAAATGCAGTTCATTTGTATTTCTCCTTAATTCGATCAAAACTAGAGGTTGTAGCACTTGTGATATGTTATTTAACACTCCGAACCTGGTACCGATGTATTTGGAACGTAGAAAGGACAAATGCGTTGATCTGATTACAACGGATGGAACTACTGTCCTTACGGATAGCTTATTTGTAGGGGCATTTAACATATCTACTAAAAATAATATAATTTTAAAATTAATAATATAATAAAAAATTATTACGTTATAAACAATATTTTATTTTATATTTTAAAATAAAACTGAGTATTTATTTTATGATACGTAAATATATAAGCTCTCTGTTTGATCTTGGTTTTTTTTTTTTTTTTCTTCTTCCTTAAGATTATCTTAAACGTCATTATAGAGGATTTACTAAGAGAATAAAGTTGTGGATCCAGTTTTATCTTACTCGTTTCCCCGCTTTTACAATCTTGTTGCTCTTGTTCATAATAATTTTGTGCGGTCAACCAATGAGAAGCATAACTGCCTCACGTGACGTCAGTCAGTAGAGTGTTGTTTATACACTCCACTTGACAAGTTACATTTGCGCGCGTCAAACTATTGGAAGTTTGTGTTTGGAGTTTGTTGGGCGTGTTTTTTAAAGTGGATTTGTTGTTACTTCTTAAGTAAAAATCACGTCGACCCTCGTGAAAAAGCGTTATTCGGGAGAATTGACGGCGAATTCCAGCGTCATGGCTTCGAAGTAAGTGATGGTGGTTTCTTTTTTTTTCTTTTTTTTTTTTCTTTCTTAGAACAATGGCAGATAATTTTTAAGAATACTTACATATTTTTTTACATTTTGATTCGCTTGATTAACCCAATATAGATGTATTATAAGCTTTTTAAAGGGTGAATGTTTAAGTTAAAAAGGGAGAGTTAAGGTAAAGATAGCTTATTCTACACGCCCTTAATGATAACCTGTGTATGTTCTGTAGACGAGACCAGTTTGGCATTCTTCTCTTGGGTTTATTTAGTTAATTCGTTTATTGATAATAAAACTAAATCTACGCAATTTTTCTTTTACCTTTACATTTATCTACACTATTCATTCGTAACTTTATTCATACCGGATTTATTTTTAATATATTCTTTTTTGGATGTGTTTCAATATAACCAATCTAGTCAGTTTTTTTTTTAGGTACGACCTTTTCCAGGACTACATAATTATTTCTCTTTATATAACCGAAATTATTTTTTATCTTTATCAGATACGGTTTAACTAAATCGAGAATTTTTAAACTCTAATTTCGTTGATGATAAAAAAAATATTAACGGCTGTCATGTGATATCCGAAAATTCGTCTCCCTAATCGACCTTCTACTCATGCGCAAGGTGAACAACTTTGAACTTCCGGAATTTAACCAGTTAATTTTTGTTTCATTTTGTCTTCTATTTGACTTTAGAAAGAAAAAAGGTTGTCTGTTCCTTGACATATTTTACCCTCACAACGTCATTTATTTTCCAATTAATAACAATAATTTATAATTATATGAATCATCATCATCATAATAATAAATTCAATTTCTTGGAATCTTCAATGGTAAAGTCGTGCTTCTATTTAACAAAGATACTTAGCCTATTTAGAGATTTCGAAATAGAGATTTCAAGATTAAATTCTTACATTTATTTTAAACCCGTGTTGCTATTTACTAACTCTTAAAGGGGAGGAAAATTATTATTTCATAATACTTTTAACTGTGTAATTTATGTAAAATGATAATTTAAGAATGCGAAAATCTTCTTCTTTGTCGTAAAGATGTGACCTCGTTCTAAACAAGCGACCTGAGTTTTATAATGTATGAACGGGTCGTATGTAGTAACTAGTCAAACTACTTGTCATAAAAACATTAATTTTTTTTCTTTTTCTATTAAGAAAAAAAAAAATATATATATATATATATATAGTTTTTACCAACGTATGTTTTTCTTCAAGAATCACTTGAAACAACAAACAATTCTAAATCATCATTAAATATAGACGTAAAGAGGTTGACGTTGAACATGCCAGTAGCAGTTGATACGTTGATCTAATATATTTACTTCTTCCGGGTTTTCTTATGAGTGAAAATAGAAAAATTATGAATAATTTTGAAAATTTCAACTACGTGTATCTAAACTTTTATAACCTGTATTATTATAAATCACGTAATAACAGCGTGTATGTGTGTATATAAGTATTTGTAGTAGTAAATTATTTTATATGCGCTTTACTTCATTTAATCTAATCCTATATTATTACAACATTGTTCACTGTAATGTTTTTCTTTATTATGAAATTTTAACTTAATTTGATAATAGCATTTCATAATATTTTTATTATTAATGTTAACGTCTTACAAGAAATTGTAATATTATCATTCATTATTTCAAGGCAAAGATGATGAATTAGTTTCTTTTTTTTTAAATCGCTCACTCTATTTTATGCACAATTATAAAAAAAAAACACAGCAGAAATTCCATTAGCTATTGAAAGGAATGACTGTTTATGAAACACAAGGATTGTGGTCGAAAATAGCAACTCCACCTAGCGGCCAAGGACGGAATTAAAGGCGGGTCGTAGAGAAAGATTAAAAGCAGTCCTTGTCATCTAGTAAGTACCAAGTAGGGAAAAGCACTAAACAACAATTTCCTCTTAACGTCATTTTCAAACCTGTAATAAGTTGCAAAGAAAATTAACATATGAAAGATAACCGAAAAATCATTTTTTTAAGTGTAATTTAATCGCTTTTAATGTTTATTATCATTATTTTAGAAAAAAAAGTATATAATATTCACAATTAAAGTTACGTTTAATATAACAGTTAAATACATATTTATCTCGTGGAATACATAGAATTTAAATAACATTGATATTTGATTTTTTATGATAAAAAAAAATAGTAAATAAGTATCTATTTTCATTGCTATGGAAAATTACAAGTATCTATAACTCTGTTTTTATCTGGAAGCATAGAAAATCACTCTTATCAATTTCTTTCCACAACATAAAGCTTGATAATGACACAAGTATCAAGGATACTTTTCTCTTCGTATACGATTTATAACTTATTTATATAATAATCTTTATTATTATTATTATTAATTACTCTATATACTTTATCCACTAAAACATTCTATATTTTTAGTAATGGGTGAAATCATCCATCTATAGATCTATATATATTGTATAAAGGAACTATTTTATGCATCCGTTAAAATAATTTCAAGGAAATTTTAAAGAGGAACCATTTCCTGACTAAACTGTTTCAAGTTTTCCTTAACTATAGGACATTAGTCATTAGATGGTATTTATATAAATATTATTTTCGTATCCTGTATAATGTGGAATGTATTGAAAAATGCCGTGTGGAAGAATGTTTAGGTGAGTCGAATACTTAATTTCAGATTTTATTCGTTATGATAAAACTAAAAATGTGTGGTAAAATTTATTTTCTACGTAAATATAGTCGTTTCACACGATAGTTTTGATTCACAGGAAACCAGATCTTTGGCGTGGGTGTCCATTAGAGTAGTATGTTCGTCCCACGATTTAATGATCTCATCCCCCCATTACTGCAACGGAAGTAGACGATCGGTCCTCAATGATGGGTGCATGAGAAATTATTGTCGATTAGTTGCAGAAAATTCTTTATATAACATGTTTGCAAAATATAAAAACATATTTCGGTGTGGTATATCTGAATGTATCCGAATTCCCTCCTTGGTCATTCAACTAAAATGGAGTTCTACCGGAACATATAGAACATTTTTAAACTATAATTTAAGCCGATTTTTTTTTTCAGCAATTTTCTCGATAATATCGACATTGTTCTTGATTTCATAATTCTCTTTCCTAACACAACTTGATTTCCTGATTTGAATTGATGCAGTGCTATCTGGTGAATATAATTCGTGTTTTATTCTTATTTATTTTGATAACATAGGTCGATAGGAATCGTATTTCTTTTACATTACATTTTTAATTTCCAGTAACGTGCTGGTATTTTATTTATCATTTACTTAAAATGCAAATTGCTTTTCGTAATTAAAATTTGAATTTAAAATTTGTTTTTTTTTTCTTTCATTTCAAGTGAAAAACTATAAAAATGTAATGATGTAAGCCACTTATATTACTAATGTATTTACTCATTTAGTTTCGTTGTGTTGTAAGATTAATCAAACTTTACACTCAAAAAGTTTTTATGTAATTTTGGGATTTAGCCTTAAAAATAATATAGAATGAGTCAAATAAATAACACTGAAATATTGTTTCTTCTTCAATATATATATATATNAAAATTTTTTCTGAAACTCATTTCTATTCTCAAAATTAAGTTTTATGCCATTTTATAATAATTAATAATATAAAAAGATTTTAAAATAAAATATCATAACAGATGGAGCAATTTTAGATGTTTTTGCCGGAAAAGTTACGCAACTCGTTACTGGATTTATAATTTATTGAATTGAAAATATTATGATTTAAAACCGCAAATTTTCCTAATTTACATTACAACATAATACTGTATTCAACAATATATTAACGTAAGCGAATTATGATTAATTTGTATGACTAAACATAATGTAATACACAAACCTCCCTACAACATTTGAGAAATTTTTGACAAAAATCACAAGTTATTACGCTTCAAACAGGGTGAACAAAATCGTACCCCACCACACACATATACATTAACATCCATACATACAGAAATGTTTTTGCATTTCTAGACGTTTCAAGGTGTCATAAGTTCAAAAATGTAAAATTCTAAAAGGGGGGGTTATTTTTTGACTGATCGTAATACATTCCCTCTGTTACATAAAGCAAAAATCAATATTTTAAAGTGTTTTTAATGCGCGAGGGACTTTGAAATCGACGGAAAATAATTACATTAAATCGGAAATAAATAACATTTGAGTTTAGAATTAAAACATTCTTCATCTCTTAAAAGAAAGGGAAAAATTATAAAAAAACTTTACACAAATTAAACAGATTGTACAGAAGACTAAACAAACTCATACATATATTATGCTTCAGACTAAACACCATACACTAAAGTCTCTTTGGAATGTAGAAATATAAAATAAAAACACCTGGTGTATTTGAATATAGAAATACAAAAAAAAAAAAATACTACAAATAAATACAATAAATATTTTGTAGATAATATATATACACTAATTATCTAATTTAATCGTTTTCAGGAAATATAATTCTTTCGAAATTCCGTTTACGTAATTAAGAATCAACAAAACGTGATTTAAAATTTTAAGAAAAGTTCCTTCTCTTTATCAAGAAGGAACTACACAACATAAAGATGTTTCTTAATATTAATAACCTTGTAAAATGAATATTAAAAAAATTCTTTTCTTTGTAAAATATACGATTATAAATCTTTATGTATTTCTTTCTGTAGTACAAAGTTTACTATTATATCTTCTCAGTCAATATTATATTCATATTCACCATGTTAATTTACGCGATAATAATTTATTCTCAATTTGTATAGTACATTACATTCACAGTATTCATTTCATGAAGTCGTAAAACTTCATAGGGTTTACATCAAAAGAATAGTTGTGTTATATCAAAGATATTTATGTGTTTATATATTCTATTCCTTTTAATTGTTGCTTATGAATCATTTCAGGAAAAACACTCATCTATATAATGAAATAAGGAAGTTTCTTTCTTTCCTGAGGATATCAAATTTTCAATTTTTTAAATAAAAATAGAATAAATCATAATTAATAATAAAAGCAAGAATATTACTTTTCGAAAGTATAGAATATAAAAATTTAATTAAAATTTTATCACGTATAATATTACATTAAATAAATGCAATTAAAAATGTATAATATTAAACGTTTCGTATTACGTTTTTCATTTAAACTTTATTTAAATCGGAACTAGTCATAGTCTTAGAAAAAAAAAAAAAAAGATAATATTTGGTGGAAACATCTTTAAAAATGATCTGATTATAATGGAGTTGTTCACTTGATCAAGCAAAACCGGTTTGGACAGGATTGGTTACAGGAATTTGCCTCTTGGCTTTATCTTTCTCTCTTAAGTTTTTACACATCGAATATAGATTTTTTTTTGTTCTTTAAGGGAATGATATTAAGCAGTTTCCTGAAAATAGAAAACACAGATCATTTCAGTACTTAAGAATGGGGTTGAAATAAAATACTTTCTATATTTATAATCATTTAGTATGTTTGTTTATTTTATTTCTTATTATTTGTGATATTTTCTATTATTCGTGTCTCATTATTTCAAAGATTTTAATAATAGAACAGTGTATTAATCAATAATACCATAGGATCCACTTTAGAAAAAATAATTTGGTTATTTAAAATATATTTATTATTATTATATACAGTTGACCCCCCCTATAACACTGTTGATTTTTCCATTTTATATGAATTCCATGTTGTAAAATCTAAGTGACTCGTACAACATGGAATTCATATAAAACGGAATTATCAACAGTGTTATAGGGGGTTGACTGTACTTCAAATCAGGAAAAATTATCTATATATAATCATTGACAAAAAGTTATACACTCATTTAATTTCAGACTGTTCATCTGGACTATTCTGACCTCACTGTGATGATGTTTGAGGCAGTGGATAAGTCAGATTAGGAGCATTGAATATGCGAGGGTGTGCACACTGTAGGCAATCATCTAGGGTGCAAAAATTTAGGGGTGTTAAAGCCAGCGTCAGTTAAATGGAAATATTTATTTTAATTAGACGTATTATGTATACATCCAGAGCTGTTGCATATAGGTTTACAGGTTATTTGATGCACAAAGTGTCTAGTAGTAAAAAGAAAGGGTGCCAAAAACTCTTGGGCCAGCTCTGCATAGGAAGACCAATAAGGAGAGATGATTTTCTGATTGAGAGACAAACAGTAACAGCTGTAGTGGCATCTTTATCCACTATCCAGAGACAAGTGGAAGACTTACTAAAGAATCCTCTCTCATATAGTGTTGACAAACAACT
>NW_019385154.1:155680-212136 GCF_000671375.1 Centruroides sculpturatus | reverse complement strand
ATTAATTTTATAATTAAAAATAACTATATAAATAAATAAATACGAAATTTGGATATTTTTAAACACTAAAAAAAATAAGAAGCCTGAATGATTATTGAAGTTATCATCGAATCTGCTTGGTTGCTTATGCGTCAATGATCTAAATAATGGATCTTAATGCTCCCAAGAAAGCACTATTTAACTCATCCACTTATAATTTCAACTTATCAATCATCTATCTAAAAATTAAAATTAACGAACGTACAAAAGAAAGAAGAAAAATAAATAAAAGAAAAACAATTAAATAAACTATCTAACCTTGAATTATCCTACAACAAACCAAGGACTAACATATGACTCACCAATATTTTTAATATTGTTTTAAATCTCTGAAAGCGTGTATTATAATACTTCTGGGAGCTGTTAGCTAAATAAAAATAAATGAATTTAAAAAAAAAGGTCTAAAACAAGAACCCAAACAGTGGGGTCATTAAATGTAATTTAATCTGTTTAGATGAAAAACTTCACTGTAAAAATTAACATTTCTTTTATTCTTTTAGTAATGCAATATTTATTTTATTGAAGATATTATTTGTGCTGTTTTATACATATAAAATATGCTACCGATTACAGATTTTATTCTGTTGATATAAACTGTATTAAAATATCAGTGTATTTCTTACTATGTTAACACGTTTATTTCTATGGTAGCATGTTTACAATCCAAACGTCATTTAGATTAAGCTATTAAAGTTCAATATTTAAAGTGTTATTAAAAGAATGAGTATTATTAAAGTACGCATATGTATTATGAATTTTTATCATTTTTTTTTCTTTTATTAATTAAAATAATCCAACTGTACAAATCTTCCCACGTGAAACACGATACAAATTCCAAAATCTCATTTGCTTTGCTCGTTATGTGGGATAAGCTTTCAGGATGGTTAATGTTGAGAAACGGTTTGTTTTAGTTCGATACATTGATTAATAATTTTACATTGTTAAATAGTTATTTTTTTTTAAAATGTTTCCTGTATAATATCTTTTTATTGTTTAATTAGAGTTTAATCGGTTATTAATACTAATCATAGCAATAGACATTAAAAATATGTTCTTATAATTTATTTACAAGATAGAAACGAGCATGAAAACTGTAAAATATATACTTGTTGACCCATAAAATATAATGGTTAATGTAACCATATAGTAAAATTTAAAACAGAACATTAAAATAAACCTACTTGAGATATTTTTAGACCTAAGAATAATAAACCCTTAAAACTATATGTACAAGTATCATGGTTATAAAATATTTTATAAACTAGGATATAATTTTAAGTTAAAAAACAAACTACTTTTCTACTTGCTAGTAATTTGAAGATGTTTTTTTTTTTATATCCAAAATTCATAAAAGTCACGTTAGCAGAACAAATTGATGTTAACTATAGGTTTTTAGAACAAGAAAATTTTATATTATAGGCCATTTACATTTTAGAAATACCATTTCTGTCATGTGATAGAATCAAAAGTCATATTTTCAAGGTGACATCCTAGTGTTCTTATATGTATATTATATATACGACATCTTCCTGTTCATTAAAAAAGACCTTGAAAGAGCTGCAGACCTGTTTCCTTGTTTGTTTTGACACACTATAAACGTAGAATTTCATCTATACTAATTAACTCTGAATGTTAAATCATGTTTTAACAGGACTTAATTAAAACAGATTTATTTTTTTTTTTTAAATCAATATTTTTCTTTATATCGATTTATTTCTCTTAACTTTATTTATTATTAGTTACATGTTTAAAAAATTTAAAAATAGATGAACCGCATAAAATTAATATTATTTTAAATTAAAATCATCTTCGTGCCTTATTCATTATGTATTTTTTATTTTTTAACTTTTTGCGGTTGTTGTTCTCATTGAACCATTTTTTTTTATAATGTGATTGTTGTTGAAGCTTCGAATATAAACAATGTTGTTGTTTGAATATTTTATAAGTTAATAATAATGTTAAGATTATAGGGGAAAGAATAATGTTCAATAATATGGAAAATTTAGGGAAATATACATGCTTCAGAAATCTGGATTAACTAGATTTGAATATGTTTTGCTCTAGTTGTGGTTAAATATTGAATTTTTTTTTTAATTGGAAAATCAAGTTTTTAACTAGATTATAAAATTTAATAATTTCATAAATGGGTAATTTTATAATTTAATTATTATTACTTTTTAACACTTTGTTATCTATTTTGATTTATAACTTGACTACAATAAATTTACTATTAAAAAAATGATTTTTATAAATGAATGAAAGCGATTTAAAATCTACTTTTGGCATATTTATTACTGATGAAAAAGCATTGCAAAAAGATAGAGTTATTGGCGTGATATATATTTACTATTTTTCAATATTTACCATCCATCTGGTTTGCTCTTGAATGTCAGTCTCCTTCTTCCTTATATCATTAGTTCGATATATTATGTTAATGATGGTTTACTCGCTAATCTAGCTGAGATTCTAAACATAGATCGTGAGTATAACCTAAAAGTATTATATATTGGAAAGATAAACCACAGCAGGCCAAATCACTTAAAATATAAAATAGAATAAAAAAAGAAATGGGTCACTTCTGATTAAATTACTTACCCGATTTAGTAATCGATGACATTCGACAACGATCGAGTTCAGATATTTTAAGGAAAAAAAAATCAAGCTCAGATTCTGTGTACAAATGAATAATCTATATTAAATATGAATTATAATAACTGTAGTTAAAATCTTTAATATTTTTTTTTCATATATAAAAATACAATTATATACGTAATAACACTTTATTATAATCCTATTTACTTATCTTTTGTTGTTAACAGACATTTCAAATAAGGATAGAATTACAAATAATTGGTATTGTTTGCTTTAAATATTTATTTTAACTACATGTATTAATAAATAATAAATGTATTTAAATGCTATTACAGGATAGAAGAGTTATGTTAGTGTTCTGATAAGAGAGTGTGGGTTCAAACGTACAGCTTAATCATACAAAAGTTACACTTTCTTATCATGATAAGAGTATCATTAGTGTATGATTAATACAGTCGATCCCCCTATAACATTGTTGATTTTTCCGTTTTATATGAATTCCATGTTGTACGAGTCACTTAGATTTTACAAATACGTGATCTGTTCACAGCTTGGCACACGTATTTGTAAAATCTAAGTGACTCGTACAACATGGAATTCATATAAAACGGAAAAATCAACAGTGTTATAGGGGTGTCGACTGGTATTAATACGAAACGGTGATTAATTTTCTGAAACAAACTTCATTAAAGAAAACTTAAATAATATACTAAGATAACTTGATAAATATTAAAACGCTGATTTGGATTATCGTGTCAGAATAGAAAACTATTTCCTGTAAAATATAGTACAAAACACATAAAATAAATACTGAAAGTGCAAAAAATTCTAAGTACTGTAAATTATGTTTACGATAGTTTGTGAATTGTAACAATTAACCCCAAAACCAAATTTCAACAATATTTTTAAGAAATACATTAAAGTACCTGGTAATTTCAGTATATAGGTTGAAAATCAGTATAAAAATTTCTTGAGGCATTTTTAAAATTAGCTGAAATAAACCTATTTTCCAAATTTATCTTAAAATGTCTTAAGCAATATTCAATACCTAAATATCTCAACTTTTATAATAAATAAAGAAAATTAAAAATATAACGTAATGTAAACTATTAAAATCCGAAATTCTTTTTTTATTTTTGTTATATATATACTGAACAATAAAATTTTTAAAAGTCGATTATTTATATTATACTAATGAATTTACGTTGCAAACCAACTGTTAAAAGTCAATGTCGAGGACAAATAAAACTTCAATTTTATAGTTAACAACTGCATAAAAATTAATTGCTCTGTTTAAGGAGATTTTAAAGTTTATCCTTATGAATCTTTTCAAGATTAGCTTCAGAATTTAAAAAAAATAATAATACATTTTGTTTAACTCTTATAATAAATTAGAGTTTAAGTACAGTTTTAAAAAGACACACATATATAACTGTATTGTATCAATTTAAATTTTAAAATGTTTTATGTTACATGTTTCAATATTAATACTGTATATACAAAAGCATAAAATATATGTAAATTATAAAAATTAGCATTTAAAAAAATATATATAATTTATTGTTTCGATTTTTATATATTAGAATTTCGAAAGGACGTTTACAAAACCTGATTTTACTTCTGTATATCTTGATATCTGCAAGTAGATTAAATGAGTAACATAACCTTGGAAAATTTATTTTGTTATTAAATTTAATGTAATAATTTTCAGCTATAATATTAGTTAATGTTAATGCATTTCATATTAATCACTATGCCAAATCATTGGTTAGATTTTTTTAAAATTTTAAATATAAAAACAATTTGTCTCATGAATTAAAGTAAATTCACATCCTCATTACAAGTTTATCCTGGTTTAAACTGTTATACATCACGAATATGTTGATTATAAGTTAACAGAATTAAGAATTTTGTTATGTTTTAAACGTTTAAATTACCTCACTTTACAGTTAGATATAAGTATCTTTGATTAGGTTAATTATTATTGTAATTTAATGTAAGATTTTATAAATAGTAACATATAAAAAGACATAATACTATACAGTCGACCCCCTATAACACTGTTGATTTTTCCGTTTTATATGAATTCCATGTTGTACGAGTCACTTAAATTTTACAAATACGTGTGCCGGGCTGTGAACGGCTCACGTATTTGTAAAATCTAAGTAACTCGTACAACATGGAATTCATATAAAATGGAATTATCAACAGTGTTATAGGGGTGTTATAGTGTATAAATTTATTTACAAATCAGTTACTTAACTGTTTTGATCTTCATATAATAATATTTTAGTAATAAAATTTATTAAATTATTTCTGTAATATTATGAAATGATTCAAATAAGTAAATAGTATATTATTGGGCTGCAATTTGAAGAAATTACAGCCCAATAATACACTATTTACTTACTTATAAAGGGAAAGTATGATGTACAGGGGCAAGCCACTAATAATTTGAGGTGGAGAGCATATACAGGTATTTTAAATTTAGTTGTGATGTGGTATTATTGGTACTAAAGCTTGTATGTCTGCTGGATCATTTTTAGATAATTGATTTTTTTTGAAGAAATAATTAAAAATGTTAGTATAAAAAAAGAATGTCATGCTGTTGACTACTTTAAATGTTTTGTTTATATGAATATGAATGCAATTAGACTTGTTATACTATTATTTTTTATATGGATCAACAACGAATAAAAAGTTAATGGACGATAAAAAAAATATGTAAAGAGGGCCATTATAATTTCCGTTCATAAAAAATGGAGCGTTTAATATATTACGTAATTATTAAAGCAAGGTTAGTCTGTACCACTTTCAATTATGATTGATTATATGTTATTATACAAAAGAAAAGTGTGTTGACTTTCTTGATTAAAAATTATAAAAAAAATTCATTATGGCTCTTTTTATTGTACCGGAATTATTTTGTGGTATAATAAATATTATCTTAACCTCAAAGTTTTCTATTTTAATCTGTTGAATCGTGTCAAATATTTTTTTCATAACAAAGAAACTACTCCTTATGTTTGTTCATTATAAAAGAAGGAAACAATAGAAGTCCTTGTTTCTTTAGATTCTGACAATACTACTATACCCCTCTGTATTTCTAATCTTTTGTCTACACCGCGATCATCCTACAGTAGTATTTTTGGAAGTATGGTTGACTGGAAATCTTCAGTAATTACTTTTAATTCTGAGAATAATTTGTTTCGGCTAAGATAAAAGTCTTGACAAAAAAAAATTTAGCCGAGTCACTAAAAGAAAAAACTGACAAAGGTTTGCTCGACTTTCTAGGAACTCGAATATGAGGTTATGGGGACTAGGAAGTAACTCCAATAATTTTCAGTCATAGGATACTACGATATAAAATACCAGTCGACTCCCGTATAACACTGTTGATTTTTCTATTTTATATGAATTCCATGTTGTACGAGTCACTTAGATTTTACAAATACGTGAGCCGTTCACAGCCCGGCACACGTATTTGTAAAATCTAAGCGACTCGTACAACATGGAATTCATATAACACGGAATTATCTGAAGTGTTGTAGTGGAGTCGACTGGTATAAGCTTAAAAGAAGTAATTTTGTTAAATTATGATAAATATATAATTTTTAACAGGGAAATTTAAGTTTAATAAAACAACATGAATAGCTCAAAGTTAAAATTGTATGTGATGACATATGCCATTTTATTAAAAATTCATTTTTATATTATTAAAACAGCTTCTTCTATGAGGCTTATAGAATTGTGTTCGTTCTCAAAATCCGTTCGATAGATTTTCATTAAACTTTGCCATTTTCTATTAATTGCGATGCGAAATCCAAAAATGCAATAAAAAAGGGGGGTCCATGACTTCGTTTTCGAGATATAAGGCGTGAAAAAAAAGCGATATCGCACGTATGGCACGACAAAGTCGCGCGATATTTCTCGTCGCTGGCACGTTTTGTATGGGCTTATAGAATCGAGTTCGTTCTCAAAATTTAATGGATCGATTTTGTTAAAACTTTGCCATTTACCATTAATTGAGACGAGGAATCCAGAAATGTAATGTCGGTCCATTTTAATGTAAAAAATCCATCGCTTAACTTTCTCGACATTTAAAATTCTAGTGACGCTATCTGTTACGATATATCATTTAAAAAATCTGTTTAGATTTTTAATTATTATAAAATGGCAAAAAGATTAATTTTAAGGGTAGGGATAGGTTTTATAAAAAAATTCTAAATGCTAATAACGAGTAAAGTCATCATTAAGTCCGATCCTACACAAGATATGACACACCAGCATCCTTTATCTCCTCACCCCATCGATCTTAAACCACCAAAATTTAATATCATGAATCTTTCTAATACACAAAATCTCCTGCAAAATTTCAGAAATTTTTGACAAAAAGCACAGAAGTTATTAAGTTTCAAAGAGGATAAACAAAATCCTCCCCACACAAATATTAACATCCATACATAGAGAAAAAACTCTGAATATTTTTGCATTTCTCGACGTTTCCCTAAGTCCAAACATGTAAAAATCTTCGGGTCATTTTTTTACCGATCGCCATACTTTTACTCTGGTATCTATTACAGAGCCAGGAAAGTAAAAATAGGAGTCCATAATTTCGTTTTCGATATACAAAGGTATTGCAGTGACAATGTTTATACTCTCTGATACGACTAGCGCACCTAACGAAATTTAGGTCTAGGGGTCAAAAATAAAAACAGTATTACGTGCGCCTAATNGATTTTTCCGTTTTATATGAATTCCATGTTGTACGAGTCACTTAAATTTTACAAATACGTGTGCCGGGCTGTGAACGGCTCACGTATTTGTAAAATCTAAGTAACTCGTACAACATGGAATTCATATAAAATGGAATTATCAACAGTGTTATAGGGGTGTTATAGTGTATAAATTTATTTACAAATCAGTTACTTAACTGTTTTGATCTTCATATAATAATATTTTAGTAATAAAATTTATTAAATTATTTCTGTAATATTATGAAATGATTCAAATAAGTAAATAGTATATTATTGGGCTGCAATTTGAAGAAATTACAGCCCAATAATACACTATTTACTTACTTATAAAGGGAAAGTATGATGTACAGGGGCAAGCCACTAATAATTTGAGGTGGAGAGCATATACAGGTATTTTAAATTTAGTTGTGATGTGGTATTATTGGTACTAAAGCTTGTATGTCTGCTGGATCATTTTTAGATAATTGATTTTTTTTGAAGAAATAATTAAAAATGTTAGTATAAAAAAAGAATGTCATGCTGTTGACTACTTTAAATGTTTTGTTTATATGAATATGAATGCAATTAGACTTGTTATACTATTATTTTTTATATGGATCAACAACGAATAAAAAGTTAATGGACGATAAAAAAAATATGTAAAGAGGGCCATTATAATTTCCGTTCATAAAAAATGGAGCGTTTAATATATTACGTAATTATTAAAGCAAGGTTAGTCTGTACCACTTTCAATTATGATTGATTATATGTTATTATACAAAAGAAAAGTGTGTTGACTTTCTTGATTAAAAATTATAAAAAAAATTCATTATGGCTCTTTTTATTGTACCGGAATTATTTTGTGGTATAATAAATATTATCTTAACCTCAAAGTTTTCTATTTTAATCTGTTGAATCGTGTCAAATATTTTTTTCATAACAAAGAAACTACTCCTTATGTTTGTTCATTATAAAAGAAGGAAACAATAGAAGTCCTTGTTTCTTTAGATTCTGACAATACTACTATACCCCTCTGTATTTCTAATCTTTTGTCTACACCGCGATCATCCTACAGTAGTATTTTTGGAAGTATGGTTGACTGGAAATCTTCAGTAATTACTTTTAATTCTGAGAATAATTTGTTTCGGCTAAGATAAAAGTCTTGACAAAAAAAAATTTAGCCGAGTCACTAAAAGAAAAAACTGACAAAGGTTTGCTCGACTTTCTAGGAACTCGAATATGAGGTTATGGGGACTAGGAAGTAACTCCAATAATTTTCAGTCATAGGATACTACGATATAAAATACCAGTCGACTCCCGTATAACACTGTTGATTTTTCTATTTTATATGAATTCCATGTTGTACGAGTCACTTAGATTTTACAAATACGTGAGCCGTTCACAGCCCGGCACACGTATTTGTAAAATCTAAGCGACTCGTACAACATGGAATTCATATAACACGGAATTATCTGAAGTGTTGTAGTGGAGTCGACTGGTATAAGCTTAAAAGAAGTAATTTTGTTAAATTATGATAAATATATAATTTTTAACAGGGAAATTTAAGTTTAATAAAACAACATGAATAGCTCAAAGTTAAAATTGTATGTGATGACATATGCCATTTTATTAAAAATTCATTTTTATATTATTAAAACAGCTTCTTCTATGAGGCTTATAGAATTGTGTTCGTTCTCAAAATCCGTTCGATAGATTTTCATTAAACTTTGCCATTTTCTATTAATTGCGATGCGAAATCCAAAAATGCAATAAAAAAGGGGGGTCCATGACTTCGTTTTCGAGATATAAGGCGTGAAAAAAAAGCGATATCGCACGTATGGCACGACAAAGTCGCGCGATATTTCTCGTCGCTGGCACGTTTTGTATGGGCTTATAGAATCGAGTTCGTTCTCAAAATTTAATGGATCGATTTTGTTAAAACTTTGCCATTTACCATTAATTGAGACGAGGAATCCAGAAATGTAATGTCGGTCCATTTTAATGTAAAAAATCCATCGCTTAACTTTCTCGACATTTAAAATTCTAGTGACGCTATCTGTTACGATATATCATTTAAAAAATCTGTTTAGATTTTTAATTATTATAAAATGGCAAAAAGATTAATTTTAAGGGTAGGGATAGGTTTTATAAAAAAATTCTAAATGCTAATAACGAGTAAAGTCATCATTAAGTCCGATCCTACACAAGATATGACACACCAGCATCCTTTATCTCCTCACCCCATCGATCTTAAACCACCAAAATTTAATATCATGAATCTTTCTAATACACAAAATCTCCTGCAAAATTTCAGAAATTTTTGACAAAAAGCACAGAAGTTATTAAGTTTCAAAGAGGATAAACAAAATCCTCCCCACACAAATATTAACATCCATACATAGAGAAAAAACTCTGAATATTTTTGCATTTCTCGACGTTTCCCTAAGTCCAAACATGTAAAAATCTTCGGGTCATTTTTTTACCGATCGCCATACTTTTACTCTGGTATCTATTACAGAGCCAGGAAAGTAAAAATAGGAGTCCATAATTTCGTTTTCGATATACAAAGGTATTGCAGTGACAATGTTTATACTCTCTGATACGACTAGCGCACCTAACGAAATTTAGGTCTAGGGGTCAAAAATAAAAACAGTATTACGTGCGCTTAATGGAAAACAGGCGCGAAAACAAATAGAACACAGGAACAAAGCAATAGCCATCGATTGCTTTGTTCTTGAATCGTCTCTCCGTACCCGAGTAGTGAAAGGATCGTGTCTCCCGTGTAGGGTTTCTCATTTTCGGATTCTTTTCTTCTCCCGGGATTTCGAGAAAAAAGTGATCTGTTTCCCAGATTCCCGGGATATAATTAATTATTTTTAACATATAAAATAAATCTTAAAATCAAATGATTTTTCATTTTTTAAGGAATTTAATACGTCCCGCAACCTCCAAACCAACAACAATAATAATAACGCTGTGTAAAATATGTATTAAAAATTACCTTTGAATTACGTAGAAATTTTAACAAATAGAAAAAAAATTTATTAAAGTCTGTTGGAAAATGTTTAGCATAAAACATAATACAAAATATTATTGTAAATTTTTATAATAAGATTTTAAAAAGCAAAAATGGTCAATACTCCGATCACTCAATCTAGTTCTTATTTTAGTAATGAAAAGTCCTGCTACCGAGAATGCCCTTTCCGATTCAATTGATGTGGGTGGAATTGTCTTTAATGCATTTAAGAGAAGACAGATGTTAGGTGTTTTTTTTTACCTGTAGCCTCAAATATTTCTAGTTCGTTTTCAAGATGCGTTGCAATACTTCTTTTGCTGTGTAGTATTCTTGATTTGTCTACTTCGGCTGCTTTAATAGAGATACCAAGCTTATAGCCTAATAATTTGGCAGTTCATTTGGCAAATATTGAAGCTACTAGGCATGATTAAAAATTAAGACATCATATAAGGAGGCTTAATACTAATAAATACAAATGTATTCTGATAGTTTAAGAGTTAATTATACTTTCTATTTGCAAAATTTCCTCAACAATAACATAACACATAATAAGAAAAAAAACTTTTAAGAAATTTGAGAGATTTTCCGTGATGAGAAGAATTTCCCGGGTTAAAAAACAGCCTTTACAGAAACCCTACTACCGTGGCTTGCAGGTATTGTACGAGGATAGCCTATTTTGTGGCGGCAAGTGTAAAGTTTAGCTATCCGTATCCGTCAGATACTGCAGGGATCGCTTCCTTCCTTCCGACTCCGATTCAATTCTATCGCGATACGACAAAGTCGCGCGATGTCCTAGTTTGGGTCGTTAAAATTATAAAATTAAGCAATAGTAAAATATATTCTGGTTTACGTTTTCATCAATTTAGATTAATTAATTTAATAATTCAGAGAAAATACTAGTTAAAGCATGAAATTACAAAATTATCCGCAAGTGAAACAATTTACTAAATGTATAATTAAATACTGTAAGTAATAAATAGGAAATTTAATCAAATTTTTAAAATTAATATTTCTTTTCCTATTGTCGAGATTCTTTTTTTAAACCCTTCAAATAAAGAGGCATTTTAAATGGATAGGATAACAGTTTTATCGACTAATAAGCTTATATATAGTCGACCCCCTTATAACACTGTTGATTTTTCCGTTTTATATGAATTCCTTGTTGTACGAATCACTTAGATTACAAATACGTGTGCCGGGCTGTGAACAGCTCACGTATTTATAAAATCTAAGTGACTCGTACAACATGGAATTCATATAAAACGGAAAAATCAACAGTTTTATAGGGGGTCGACTGGTATAACATTGAAAGACGATATTAATTCACTATTATACAATACTAATTAATATACATTTTATTCGTTAATTTTATATTTGTTCTCAACATGATATGCCCGTAAATATTTATGAAACATAATCAGATAAAATTATCTGTCGAAACGTTGGATTAGACTAGACAAAGTTCATAATTATGAAACGTTAAAGGTCGCAATTTTGCTTTCTTTATAAACAATTTTTTATTTGTTAATAAATACAATTGGTAAAATACATTTTCTTTACTTCAAAAGAACTCAAAACGTTGACAATGCCTGTATTTAAGTTTTAAACTTCAATAATTTCTGTCAAAAGATGGGGAAAAAAAAGGGCGTAACGTGGGAAACTATAGCCGGATGGAAGCAAATTTGCATGTTTTATAATAGAACAGACTGTACTTCTGTATATAATAGGCTCTTATATAGTGACTATTATTAACAAAATAATTTAAATTTAGTTTGTATTTTTAATTAACTTTTTAAATAGATCCCTTTTGTTTATATTCTTATAATAAAAAAATATTTCGCATCAAATAAAAAATATATTCTGTACAATATTACTTTTCATAAGAAGAATGAAGTTTGAAGTTTGTAACTAATACAAGTGGCTTATTTGACTTTTAATAACAAGAATTTCTAATAATATTTTTTTGACTGGATCAATTCACGAGAACTTGAGGCCCATGATAGGTTGAATTTGCAATTAGCTTTAAAACATTATATTTAAGCAATCTTAATGCCGAAATCACAGAAGTAAATGCGTATAATGTAGATAAGTGTGTAATATTCCTATCGTGTGAGATCATACGTATATATATTTATATATTTATTTTCATTCTTCATTATTGGTAATACATCAACTAAGGAGAAAAACAAAAACAAGAAAGGATTAAGCTTGTTGACCTTGGAAACTACTTACCATCTCTGACGTCCTAAATTCCAACGTCGACCTTGTTGAATGCAAATGAAATAACAAAATATCTGCAAATCGTTTAGTTGTAAACACAGTATTTTAAAAATATGTATTTAATATGAAAATTATATGTGTATCCTACCATAAGAATGTTTTCCATTGTCAAGATTTGCCACTGCTTCCAATGATGATAGTTGAAACAAGAAAAAAAAATTACATATTCATTTTTAATACAGAAGAATGTTATGAAGTAATCACTAAAAAATGTGCTTTACATAAAACACAGCCCATAAATTCTAGAACGAAGAGAAAAAACTTTTTAATGATGATTCCTACTCATAAAATTCACCTACGTTACTAATGTTTTCCTGTTTTACCAGAAATAAATAAAAATATTTTCATTGTTGTAGTATTTTTGAAAATTATTATTAAGTTGGCATATGTTTATGTTCTTTAAATATTCTTTTTAAAAATCCTGTTTGAATGTAAAATATTTGAAATCTTTGTATTAAATTCACCTGCTTCAGTTTAAGCATAGGAAATTAATAAATCCAAGTATTGTATAGTGAAAAAGATATTGAAAGGAGAATGATTCAGATCAGTTTTTCAAATTTCAAAATATCAGAAATTTAATCAAGAAAACTGTAGATGATTATTATTATTATGGTAGTATACAGTATATTTTGAACTATTAATTCAACAAATATGTTATAATTATATTCATATTAGGGGTGTCTGACAATTTTCCAGGATGGGCAAAGCTTGGAGATAAATAATTTAATTTTTTTTGAGGTTTTCTCCACAAGTAGCTTATAGAATACAGTCATGAGTGAGGGTGTAAGGTTGCATATCTCAATCACTTTAAAGATTACAATTTGTGAAAGTTTTTACATGATTCTAAGGAAGGCAAGTAATCAGTTTGCCTCCTTGTTCATTATTCTTATTCAATCATAATCATATTATTTTTTAATAGAACTATTAGTTTAATCAATTGTTTTATCCAATTTATTTAACAAACTTTTTAAAATTGTTTTTACAGAAAACATGATACAAATAATATGGAAGTATCGTGGATAGTACGTATGGGATTTGTGGTATTAATGTTTGTAGCCGAAGTTTTACTATGTGGAGCATTAGGTCTATGCATTTATTGGGTTCTTGGACATCGAGATGGTATTGCGTGGGAAAAAAATAAAACAAAACAATTTAATCTACACTACATTCTTATGATTGGTGGAACTATTTTTCTCAATGGACAAGGTAAATTTAAGTTACATCTTTTTTTATGATGATAAATTGAATTATATATTTTAAATTATTATGATTAACAATTTCATTATTTTCAGAATCTTAGCTACAGGGGCTATAAGGTAGTCAAAAGCCCTCTCAGCTTAGTCAGCAGTTCCCAAATACAGTATTACAGTATTTTTACTTAATATACCTAATGCTGTTTGGAAAAGGGAAAAATACCAATTACAGTACTTATACAATACAATACTTATCTCTAGCCCTTCAATGATTTATTCCTAGATACAGGACTGATGATTTCTCATTAATGCTAGCAGTGATTCAATTAGTATTTAAAGTTAACAAGCAAATAAGCTACAGAATGTTTTTTCTCTTTTAACTGTACTTTGTGATCGTACAGTTTTCACTATCATAATTAGAGTCAACCTATAATTTATTACTAATTAAATAATCTAAATTATCTTGAGATGATTGTTATCAAAGTTAATTATGAATATTTCTCATCATCATCTCATTAGTAAATGAATCAGAAATTAACTGTTCTAAAGATATAAGTAGTTTATCTATGAATATAATTTATAATTGAAAAATTTAATTAATCATGTTTATTTAAAAAATATGGAAGAAAATATCTTGTTTGTCACAATTGAAGAGAAGCAAATAAATATTGAAAAGTAATTTCTTACAGAAGCTTGTTAATTTTTAGTGACAATATTTTAAGGAAATATGCTTTATTTTCTGTTAGATGATGTCATAATTTTAATAGTATAAATACATGTAGATAACATTTTATGTTTATTTCATGATATTTGCTGATTCTACATAAATTATCTTTGTTTATTGAAAACATAGGAACAAGAATTACAAATTTTAGCCTCCATTATGTCAAATTCATTTCACTTTTTATATGTATTTTATAAAATTTTTACCATTTGTTTTTCAAAACTGATTAATTTAGCCTTGTTTTAGGACACTTCTTAAATAATGGGTTTTATTGTTATGCAGAGCTGGAAATCTTTAGTCTCAATCAGACTTTTTCTAATGTAACTAAAATAAATAAATAAATAAAATAAATAACCTTCACACATTTAATAATTTAAATTCTTAGAGAAATTAAGTTTTCTGCACTGACCAGTACATTTTTTGGATGCAAATATTCTCAAAATAATTTATGACATGAACATTTTTTACTTAGAATTTTGTATTTATAAGATCTAATACATAAATAATATCTAGGTATACATCAGCATTATGATTTTGAATAAAATAATCAATGATCTAGTATCAAACTACAAGAAACAACTCTAGACTATCATGTTTGTCTCCATCAAACTTCACTGTTGGAATGATTCATTGTGATATTATTTGAAGTGTTTGTCAAATTCAGCTATAAGGAGCCTTCAATTAAAAATGGACTATCTGGGCTAATTTGACAGTTTCCCATGCTGGATAACATTCTTGTTAGGAATGGACCTCACTGTTCATTGAACCAATAAGTGAGATATCTTGAATGTCATGTGATTTGAGACCATCTCAGCCATCTGTAATGGATTTGTGGTAATGCCAGTTGTCATCCAAAGTATAGTGATTGCAGCAGAGCTGAATATCAGTAACGGATCTGTTCACATAGTCATCGAGCAGTTCCAGTGACCTCTATCACAAAATTTTTGCTCAGTGGATGTTACATCAACTTATTAATGAACAAAATACACATGGGTAGGTATCTTTGAAACATCTGATACACTACTCCACTTAAGGTGCAGCATTTCTTTCACATGTTGTTCCTAGGATCACTCCTCATTGAGCTTCTCAAAAACGCCATACAATTAATGCTGAGCACTACTGTATAACTCCGAGGAAACTGAAGCAAGCTGTGAAATTAAAGCTGTCAAGAATAATAAAGAAAACACCTTTTTTTGCCGAGAAATAAATATAATTTGCAAAAACAAACGTTTTCAGCCTAGTTAATAGGCCATCTTCAGGTCGAAAAAATGGAACGCAAATGTTCCATAAATAGAACATAAAAATATTTAAATCAAAAAATTTTACAAGTAAAAAATAACAGAAGAATAAATAAACAAATAAATTAATTAATTAATTAAAACAGAAATAACATAAATCTTCAATGGATTAATTCTGGTCGAAGTTTCTAGTATATTTCTTTACCAAATATTTCCATGCCGATGGTAGGCTCTCCGCATCTCTCGCATTTAAACAGCCTTCCCCTATCCTACTTCTGTATATTTCAATTTTCTCCGCCGTCATTGCTAGAGTTGGGGAAGACAGAGGCTTGATGATTGTTGCCTCATCCCATTTAACCTCAGAGCCTTGCGCTTGCGCCATTTGTGACAATATCGTTGAATTAGATGCTTTTCTTATGGCGTATCTATGTTCTTTGAGNCTGTTTTAATTAATTAATTAATTAATTTGTTTATATATTCTTCCGTTATTTTTACTTGTAAAATTTTTTGATTTAAATATTTTTATGTTCTATTTATGGAACATTTGCGTTCCATTTTTTCGACCTGAAGATGGCCTATTAACTAGGCTGAAAACGTTTGTTTTTGCAAATTATATTTATTTCTCGGCAAAAAAAGGTGTTTTCTTTATTATTATTTAGTTGCTGAGCGCTTTTGGTATTGCTGTCAAGAATGTTAAACAAGGACAAAAGTCGTAACAAGTGGTCAATTGCTGTCCAATTTCTTTATGTAGTGCTTGCCACAAGGGATTATATCAATTCTTATCCATTTTTTTTTATGTAGTACTGTCTACACAGTATTATATAAACCAAAGTTTGGGACTGTGAGTCAACCTAGGTGTGTCTTTCTGTCAACAAACTCCAGCAGTAGCATAACTACAATCAGACTTGGACTAGCTTTCCACTGACTGTGAACTGTTGACAGATGTCCCAAGTGTATAGATAAGGACTTTTGTATCTCTACTGGACTTGTTAACTGTTCTTATATATGTTAACAAAGTAGTGTAATGTCTCTCTTTCACTCAAAGAAAAGTAATTCAATAAGCAAAGAAGTTTTTCCTTCCTCTCAAGCTTATTTACCAATATTCATGATATTCCTGACCATGTCATTCGGATCTAGTTTTGGAATTCAATCTTAATGCTTAGTTCCTCAATAGCAGATGTGATGTAGAGTCACATGATCCTCACAAGTCTTATATTATGTGTAATTTTTTATTTTTATGCATGATATTCTAATTAAATATTGGTATGTTGTTATTTGTGTCACATAAAGATGCTTCATTACTTCATGCCAGTTTATTAACATGTACTGTATTAATCTCATTTAGTACTCTTTTTTTTAAATATTATTACCAGTACACATGTATAGTGACTAAAAATAAAGTTCTGTTTAGGAAAAATGTAACAATAATTAACAAACCAGTGTTTAATACTACTAATTATTTATTTTTTTATTTATAAATGTATACATTTGTAGCATTTATAATCTTTTCAAAGTTTTTGTATATCTCCACTTCTCTATTTCTTGTTTTGCTTTTACAGGAGTGTCAGAGTATCAGTTGCTAAATAACATCCTTTTAGTAGCCATGTTTTTACTTTTCTCTTTCAAAATGTTTTCTTTAGTCACTTCTATAACCACTTAAAAGGGTTTTTTTGGATGAATAAACCAAAATTATTTCTAATTTTAGCTTCTGTTATCATTAGTGCTTCTCTGTATCTTGTTTCTTGATAAGAATGTTATGGAATCAGACAATTACTAGGCAATTGTCCATTTGTCAAAAGACAGTCTTTGGTAGAAAAGGAGTCTTGCCCCATTTTCTTTTCACACTATGGCATTCATTGTGGCTGATTGAGTGGCCCAATTCAGTTTGTTTTTATCATGCAGTCACCAGATTTCTCACCTTAACAGAATTTTTCGTACTGAGCAACTGCCAATACTGTATAGTGGCTATCAACACTTTTATGCTATTTATTGGTACAGCATGCCAGTGTGTTCCAACTGAAAAAAATCCTAGTCTTATTAGAGTGTCTGTCTTTTAAACTTATTTATATTTAATATGCACCTGACAGTGTATATTCTTCAAATGTTCTTTGTATATTGATGTGAAGATGAGACATGAACTATCTCAAAAAACACTTAATCACATTAATAAAGCATCTCTTTGAATGTTTATTAGTATTATTGGTCTTATGATGATGTCTACCTTTTTTATTAAAATAAAATATAATTTATCCTGTACATGTCCAGAATTTAATCTCAGCAAAAGACAAAAGATCACTGTATATCCTAGATTGTTTTATTATACAACAGTGCTCATTTAATTCATAGATTAATAGAATTTTATTATATCTTTTACTATTTCTTCTTATGATTTGTCATACTTAAAGTAACTTCCCTTGACCTGGACAGCTCTACCATCACCAAAATGTTATATCATATATATATGATATAACATATATATGATATGATATATATATATATATGATATAACATTTAATCAATAATTTCCAAAAGTTGTCAGAACTGACAGTTTTTGGAAGGATATGAGAGTTGTCATTGTGACTTTGAGTGTCTCCGTATCAAATGCAAACTACCTACCTTTCAGAGTTTTCTTCAGTCTTAGTCCTATATGATTCCTTTTTGTTTCTAAGTTCAATGAACATGGGGGATAATGACATCACCTCAGCTCTGCACAGTTTTGGTAGTATATCAAATGGAATGCCTAGAAAAGAACACGAGTGCAATTCAAAATTTAAATGGGTCAGTACTGACATACTCTGCACATCATGACTGGTATTGGGCCAGTCATGTGCAGAGTGGTAAATTTTGTACCCAGTGTAATAGTAGTACTTTTAGTGAATGAACAATCAACAATTACTATTGTGTATCCTGGATCACCAACTTGAAATATCATTTAGAGCCTTGAGAAAAACAGAATATAATAGGAAAAGGTAGACTTATATCAAAAGGACATAGTTTCTCAGAAGTTCACACTGGAAAAAAATTGGAATGCTTCTATAAATTAACAATTATTCATCAGATTACTTTATCCTCATTCTAGTTGGTAAAGATCTAGAAATCATTGGTAATAGAAGAAAGTTCTAATTGTTCATTTAACTGGAATAAATTGGTTTTCAAGGTTACATTGAGCCACAGAAAGACACAAATAAAAACAAATATATATATTGATCTACAGAAAGTTATATTCATTATATTATTTATATAAAATTGTTAGCATTGTAATTTTTATGACATTTATTTCAAATATATCATTGGTTTAATTATACAAAGATTTAACTTAAATTTTTAAATTACTATTTTTATTTTTCAGCAATATTGGTTTACAAACTCTTTCCATGCTGTAAAAAGATATATGGCAAAGTTGTGCATACTATCATTTTTGTGATGTCTGTTTCAAGTATAACTGTTGGACTGGTTTCTGCTATTCAAGCACGAAATAATGATATCAATCCAAAACATTTTTATAGCATTCACTCATGGATTGGATTGACAACTATTGGACTATTTGCTTTACAGGTAATATTTATTTAATAAATAAAATATAGAAATTAAATTTCTTTTTGATTAATTTATCTGATTTTAAAATATCACATTAGAGATATACCAATAACCATTATCATACATCAGATATCTTTTTTATAGTCAAAATTGGTTAGCGTAATTATTTTAAATAATCAGCTAAATTCTCAAAATTAAAAATAAGTGTCAAAAGTAAACGTTCATTAGAAAATTAAATAATTTTTAAATATTTTTCATTTTATAAAATAAAATTTAAATTAAATAATTTAATTCAGTCTAATTTTTATTTTATGTAATTTTAAATGCCTGAATTAAAAATCATGTCATAAAAGATAATAGCATTGACTACTGAAACCAATATTTCAAAAATCTATTCATATTATAATCACAAATATTTTACAATTAACAATTATTTATGGCAAAAACAAGTAATGAAAAATTAATAAGATTTTATTATATCAAATCTTGTTAATAAAAAATTTATATAAATTCAACTGCTGTTTACAAGAAAGGATACTGCAGTGAATCTTAAACTATGAGACTTACATCTCTATAAACAATCTGAAATTCTGTTTCTAGATTGTTTCTAGAAATTATGAAAGATTGTTCCTAGAAAAGAGGTCTGATTTGGCATCAATGAGGATGCCTAGTTTTAGTTATGTGAGTTGCAACATGAATGTGTTGGGAGTATCATGTCACAAATTTATTCAGTGAATGGCCTCACTGAAAGAATTGGTACCATATGATATTCTCGACATGTTCATGTTGCTACTTACATAAGTAGAGATTAGGTATTCAGACCTTGTCAGTAAGCTTTTAGAAAAAATATAGAGGGTGCAGTAATTTTTTTATACAAAAAAAGGGAAGCATCTCTTGAAAATGTATAAGAACATAGTATAATTTGGGAATCATGTCTAAAAATAGGATAGCTAGTGATAGCTAATATAGTTACAGTATTACTGGTAATTATATTTTTCTTTTCCATATTTAACTTAAATTTAGATAATTCTAAATCAAAAGTTATAAAATCAGATGGATTATCTTACTATTGATGAGAGCAGACATTACATTAGAGAACTAAAGGAGAATTTAACAATCCCATTTTTCTTTTAACTAATTTTTTATTCACACGTTGAGTCTTACTGTAAAATTTGATTCCAGTATTTTTATGCTACAACTTTCAATTTCTTTTACTTAGATGTTTATACTTGCATTTTACTTTTTAACTTGGTTTCACCATGTTTTTTTTAATACCATTACAATTAGTTTCCATGTACTGCTTCATAGCTTCTTCTATATCAGTGATTTTCAATCAGTGTGCCACGAAAATTTTTGAAGTGTATTAAATAAATTATTTTCAAATGAAGCCTAAAGAACAATAAGTGTGCATGTCAAAATTAAAACCTCTTTAATAAAATACATAATTACCAACAACCATTTAATTACGTATTTTATTGTTTAATACCAGTAGTTTTGCTGAGATTGTATTAAAATCTTTTTAAATTGATTATATGAGTTTTTCATTGTTATAATAAATAAACATATACATAATGTAGTAGAAAATATATATTCAAAAGCAAAATTATACGTGCATAACACCAGGTTATTTCATTTAAAATAAACTTTTCTTTTAATCAAAAATGTATCTATAATTGTTCATATTTAGTTCAAATTATTTTAACTTAGAAATTGCGGGAGATTGGGCAGGTTTCTAAAGGCAGTTATCATGCCACTTTTAAATGCAAATTTATCTTATGTAAATGAAAATTATTAATTTAAATAACTTATTGTTCTGACCTGATGTTATTTTAAGGAACAACAACAATACTGTTTTATTTAATCTACAAAAAAAAAAAAAAAGAATTAGGCTAAGTGGCAAGTAATATGATGATAGAATACAAACACAACTTTAAATAATGTGATTTTTTTCTGTGTAAATTTAATTATAGATTTAAGTGTGCTGTGAGATTAAAAATGTTGAAAAACACTGTTCTATATAAATGTTGAATAAAATAGTGATCCACAGCCCTGTCTGTTCTGTCAAAATTTTTGCTTTTTTCTTACCTTTCCCTATTAATGCTACTTGGTCTTTGTACGTTTGGTATATTTATTCTTGTCTTTACAGTCAATTCTCAACTCATTTAGAATGTTTGACATTATTGTCCAATCTGCATTATCAAATGCTTTTTATATATCAATAAGAACAATGAATACTGATATCTGCTCTTATTAATTTTTCTATGATCGTGAGTAGATTTGAAACGACCTCTCCTGTGCCTTTGTTTTTCCTAAAACCAAAGTGGACCTCAAAGAGATTGCCATTGATGAACATCTCTAACTTGTAGAATATTATCCCTTTGATGATTTTCAATAAGTGTGAAACTAAACTTAGTGTTCTGTGATCTTCACACTTTAGTGCCCCTTTTTTACTTGGGTTTTGGGATTAATATATTGTGATTGAAATCCTTTGGGATGATTCCAGTGATATAAATTTCATTAATTTATTTATATAAAGAGGGTCATGACATACTTTATTAAAAATCTTATTGAAATGTATTGGGCATAAAGTGTCTAATACATTTCATGCTATGCTATGAAATATGCTATGAAGCAAATAATGAAATTCATCTGATGGAAAATTATCTAAGACTATTAAGCACATTAGTCAGTATTTGGTTTTAATAATTTAAAAGTCTACTTTATTGGTACTCACTAAATTAATAAGTAACAATTACAAATTTACTCTTCTTGAGTAAATTACTTTTGGGCACCCAAGCCCAAAGAAATCACAGGATATTCACAAGTTTATATCTGCTTTTAAGTATTTTCAAGAAGTTTATTGTGGTTATTACCAAACAAAAAATAATTGTTGTTATGCTAACATAAATGTTTATATAATGTTTAATATGTTAATATTATCAGTTAACAATGAAATGAAAGTAGACTAACATTGACTTCTAATTTAGATATACAGTATATCATTTTAATATACCAAAATTTATATTAATTTATGTAAACATAGTAAAAATATCAATTTATATTTTTGGTTTTATTTTGGTGTATACAGGTTGATCATGTGCCCATATATTGAAGCACATGTTCCCCTTTTCGTCTGGGTTGTCTTTTTCCTAATCCCCAAGGGGGCCCAACGCCCCAAATTCCATTATCAACAAACAATAGAAATTTCATGATTTCTAGCCTATTCTGCAAATATAAAAGAAATGAATGAATGCTATTTGTCCGTAGTCTTATGTAACTTCATTGTCTATTGACCAAAACTTGGCTTTGAACATGTAGAAGAGATTTCCTGAAGGAAAAATTTAGTTCCAGACCACACCACTATGGATTTATGGAACTGTGAGTGGCAAAAAACATGTGATAATTGTAATCTGTTCAAGAGAAATTATGTAATTGAGAAGCACAAAGAAACATATGTGTTTCATTGTTTCAATATTGTAAGTGCACAAGGGAAAAGATCAACCATAATGGTGTAACTGATACTGTTCACTATGTCCTCCATTCTGAAGTTGATGAACAGTGAGTTCAGTGACCAAGAATAACTGATCTACTTGATGCTTTTCACATGTAATGTAATACTGTCATTCAAGGATGCCAAGTTAGAGCTATCATCTTGATAAATCATGTTTTTTTTTTTTAAATGACTTCACAACCAAAAGTCACAAGAATTAAGATCTGGAGATAGAGAACAAGATGGCCATAGTGTAGGAAATATACAACTAATCACTCCTGTTTTCAGTGAGCATGGCATTTTACTTGGCATACACAAGGAGAGGATTACAGTGGCTTAATTTCCTCTAATTGACACAAAAAATTAAAATATATTTGTTTAAACTTCAAAACGTTCATTGTATGTAAAGTAAGTATGAACACAATGAGGAATAGTCCTTTTTCCAGTCTAAATATGGGCTGAAGGAAACTTTATTAAATTACAGATCTTTTATTTGTAATTGAATAAATGTAATAATCTAATAATTGCTTCCTTCAAGCCATTTTTAGAATAAAGATATCTTTCACCCTTCTTTAATGATTATTCCTCATTGTCTTCAAAGTCAGTTTATATACAATGAATAATCCCCAGCATCCATAGCAAGACATAGAAACTTCAAAATATTCTTAAAAACATTTATGATGGCAAATATGATTTATCAGAGGATCTGCAATACAATCATTGTTCACAGTTAATAAAAGATCATTAATTTAATCATTCAAATATTTGTAATTTTTTTTATTAGTTTTTCCTTTTGATACTTCTGGATCTGTTAATGCTTACAGCAGTTGATGTGGAAACAGTATCTAATATATGAAGGTGCCACAGCTTGCATAAAAATGGTTAATGTAAGATATCATCACTGCTACAATTGTTGGACAACAAAACTGTTCAGCATTTTCCAATATCTCTTGGGTAGTAATAGAGCAAGTTATAGAGTCTCTTTGAGAAGAATGGTCAAAGATAAATGTGGCTGTTAAGACACACCACATTGAGTTTTAATAAATGCATTGGAATTTGTTGATATGCATACAGATGTTGCAAATGATTATCTGCCATGAACAAATATTAATTATTACATTAATTTTAGTAATAAATTTAATAATTTTGGAATATTTTTGAAGAAAAGATCAATTTAAAGGGGGACTTAAATCACAATTTAGAGAAATAAAATTATTGTAATGTGAAATAACTCCAAGTTTTTTAAAGAATATAACAATAAAAACAATCTGCTTTATTGGCGTTTATTTTAATGAAAATCTTTCAATACTTTGGTTGCCAAAAAGTACTTGTTCAATACTTTTTAATTATTAATATATGCATGTTATTAATATATTTGTCTAATTTAAAATATATTTTTCAATATATTTCAGTTACTCTTTGGATTTTTCACATTTCTTGTTTTCCTTTGTTGTGAAACTGCTACTGCTAAATTCCGACAACGTTTGCTACCGACCCATATTACTTTTGGATTAATAGTATTTAGTTTAGCTATTGCTTCTTGTGTCACTGGACTTACAGAGACCACAGGACGTATACTGTAAGAATTTTTATTTTTATAAATTAAAATAATTATGATAAAAATGATACATGCTTTTAATTTTCCATATTATTAGAGCATAATTATTAACAAATAGATATAAATTTGTTTATATACAATACAAATTTTATTGTTATAATGAATTATTATATTCATGTAAATATAATATAATTTATCAAGGAGAAATGCAGTAATAATTTGAGTTTTTATATTTTACTCATAAATCAAAATCAAATTTTAATTATTAGTTTTACAAATTAAATTAAATTAAAACTGTAATATATATATATATATATACACATACACATAAATATACATATATACATATATATATAAATGATGTTATAATAATACATAAATTTAAGCGTAATTCTTTGCAGCTTTCATTATTCACATCACACCACTCCGATAGACATTTGTTCGTTGCATTTCAAATATCTATTTGGGATTTTAATGTATCGTATCGCAACTTAGGCAGCAGTCGGTTGCGGGGAGGCGTTTCACACGGTAGAAAAACGGCGAGGGGTTCAGACGCAATTAAAACACGAAATTTAAAAAATAAATAAATAAGAAAAATGGGGAACGTAAAACTTTCCAAAAGGTACTTAGGGGGTATTTATCACGTTATTATTATCATCATCATGCATGCAACCGTGCAGGTCACACGTGCATGAGATGTGTGGGGGCTTCGTAACATTTATTTTCTGTTAATGCTGGCCAATAGCAGANCGAAAAAATTTTACTCGTCATAAAACGATAAATAGTTTGTCAAATTTTTATTCATAAAAATGCAGTTTCAACTGCTTTTTATTTTATAAAATCCGTCTTCTTGCACTACCAGAGGGCCTTTTAAACAATAGGTAGTCTGGTAGCGTTGGTCAGTAGTAGTCCAAATTCAATACGAAAGTTTGTTTCTTGAAAATTTGATCACGATTTAAATACAGTATTTACTTTTAATATTACCGATATGTCATCGAAAAGAAAACATGTTGTATTATCATTAAAAGACAAATTAAAGTATTTGTTTTGATTATCCGGATTTTTCCTTATCCGGACTACCTTCATCCCCAATTAGTCCGGATAATCGAGGTTCTATATATACATACTAGCAAATGAGCTCGGTGTTGCTCAGGCAAATGATTTGGATGATTTGGTAAATATTGTATGTTTGGAAATTAAGTTATTACTATCAAAAACAAAAAATTGCATCTAAAATAGTACAGTTGAAGCCATTTTTCAGGTGAAGCCTTAATCCTCTCCCAATCTCCCCATGGGGAATTTCCAAAAATCTCTTCTTAGCGTGCATTTTCATGATGTACCTAACTGTATCAAATTTCACCTCTACGTTCAGCGGTTTGCTCTGGGTGATGATAAATCAGCAGTCAGTCAGGACATGTAATTTTATATATATATATAGACAAGTTCGGACACATGCACTGCGTATCTCGCTGATTATGCAACTGCACTGCGTGGTTACTTATCTTGTGTACGTACATGTCTTGCCTCTCGCCACCTGCTGACATCAAAAATATAGCACTTACCTAGATGATATCTTTTAATTTATATGAATGTTTAATGGAATAATATACTGCCTATGTCCATCCTGAAGGTCCATTCTAAATATAGGTGAAAGTATTTTTGAAATCAGATGAGTAGTTTTGGAGATTACCTCCTACATCCAAACTTACAAACTTTGCCTCTTTATAATATTAGTATAGATATATAATTTACTTTTTATCATTTGATTTTTAATTGAAAATAAAATACATATAAGATACTACCAAATTTTGTTTCAAAATAATAAGTTTTACTACATTGATGAAAAGTATAAATATAAAAGTTAAAAGGAGTTTTTTGACAGTTCAACATGTCTGCAATGCTCTTCTAACTCAGAAAATTAACAGAAACCAGAAAAAATTCTTTTTATTAGATGCATTTCAGTATTGCTATATAGTGGTTGGTTAATTATCATACAGGAGGACGTGATTCTTGTTGTAGATTGTTGTAGTTGTAGGACATCTATTCACTGAAGAGGGATTGACAAGTTACAGATCTAAAATACATTTAACAAAAACAACTTGTTAATATACATCTGAGTGACCTCTGGGTCTGTTAATTAGAGTTAGAAGGACATTGCAGACATACTGAATTGTCAAAAATGCCTTTTAAGTGTAAATAAGTAAAAAATTTGACACATTTGATAATTTTATCTTAGTTTATGTAAATTTTAAAACTAAATTTTACTGCTGTCTAGTACAGTAGAGCCTCGATTATCCGACCCCCAATTAACCGACACCTCGGTTAACCGATCGTCCTAATCGGCAAATTTCAAATGTCCACTAGTGATGTGGCGCTACAATATTTGGCTCTGTCTTGGCTACTTTAATATTATTTTTACATGTTTTAGCTGGCAACACTCATTCGACCATGAAAGGAGACAGTATTTAAACGAGGCTTAATTTTCTAATTTTTAATGATACAATAGTGACGATTATTATTTAAAAAAATTTTTGTTAGGCTTAACATCGATGAAAATTCAACGTGAAGTAGGTTAATAGCGATATACTAATATACTAATTACACAGGATATAATAATATACTATACTAATAATGGATTTTTTCATGCTTTTCGGTTATCCAACTTTTCAATTATCCGACCAACCCCAGTTTCCAATTGAGTCAGATAATCGAGGCTCTACTGTATTTTAAAAGAGAAAGTTGACAAAAAATGGACTCACATGAACCTTTAACTGGTGCATAATAAGTAAAATGTAATAAATCCAAACGTTTTCAAAACCCCTTCCGAGTTCTTCGTGGCACAGAGTGATAACCAGACAATAGATATTGAGAAGATACCTCTTACTTTCAACTCCCACTGCTATAGCAAAGAAACATAATGTCAGAATTCCATACAGGAGATGCCCCACTCTATTCGACATATTATGCAATGGAAAAGACCAGTCTAACATCGACAGATTACCGGGCATCTATAGGGTTCCTATTAGGGACAACTGATTTGATAGCGATATGGTGTACATAGGATCAACAAAATGTTCAATCGGGGTCAGATTAAAAGAACATAAGTCAGATATACAACACAATAGATGTACAACCTCACTCTCCACATATGCCACAGATCCTGAAATTGTAGCAGACTTCACAGGAGAAAAATAAATAGTCACCACCCCACACCTTGAGCACCTCAAATGGTTGGAAGCAATGGAGATTTTTAAAGCATACAACACATCCTCCTGCGTTAATTTGAAGGAACAAATCCATATTTTGACTCTTGTAATAATTTGTTTTAAGATATCTTTATTTTAATTAAGAACATGTAAAAAATTAATTGACATACAGGTAACTCCCGTATAACACGGCACTTCTATAGCACGGATTCGCTCTAACATGGTTCGAGAATTGGGTAAAACCCTCGTACAACAGGAAATGTAATAAATTTTTACATACTTAAGTAATAATAGTTCACGAAAATTATTATTTTCGTGAACTATTAGTACTTAAGTATGTAAATTTTCTCTTCTCACCTTCTGTCGATACACGTGGTCCTTCTCGAAACTTGTTTCAATGTTGCCAGATCGCAACGCTTCTGTTTCTGATGTTGCCGAATGTTTTTCCCTTATTCCATACTTGCTTTATTCTTCATAAGTGCTTAGCACCATATAAGGAAATTTATAAAGACCTTTTAACTAGAAGCGAGCAATCTAAAATTACATACATTTTGCAAAAGGTAAAGCATGGATCTTAAGATAATGCAGAAAAATGCTCAGAGAATAAGGATAACTTGCCAAAAAGAAAACGCTCTCGGTTAATTAATAGTGTTTTTAGTGATGACGAAGAAAACATTGTTTAATTTATATTAATATGTATCACTTAAAAAATTTTAATGAAGATATTTATCTTAATTATGAAAATATACTAGCATGTTTTTTAATTTTTGGAACCTAACCCTCCTTTTCGTATTAGTTCTTTGTTTCGTATAACACGGATTCGCATAACAAGGCAATTTTTTGGAACGTAACTACCGTGTTATACGGGGGTTACCTGTATTTAAAATTTTTATCTTTCATTAATTAATTGAATAAGCTTTGTTAATTATTGAATAATTTTTATAATTATTGTTACTTGTAGATGATCCTTTATGCAATGAAATCTCACATTTGTTACCACTCTTGAGAAAAATCAAAAGTGGTCATATACATATACATATGGGAGGTAGGCACAAAAAAGAGGGTGTCATTTATAACCTTTATTTCAACATACAGTATTCAAATACAGAATTTGCAACAATTTACAAAGATAAGAAAGCTATTTATTCAAAATTTAAGATATTTTACACAAGTAAACAAAAGAATAAGTTTCAATAATAATTTATGAATGATAAAGTTACTGTTTTGTCAAAAAATTTCAATATTGTTAATAGCTTGATTTAGCAAATTAAATCAATCAATTACCTCCTCAAACACTCAGATCTCAAAGAATTTGTGCTGAAATTTATGATTGTTTACAGCTTTGTTAAGGAACACAAGTTGCCAAAAATATTGCCAGTTACCCTAATCCTCTTATTAATGTAGAAAAGTTATATTTTATTGATAATCATAATAGTATTTCTGGAAACTATGCTAGATTGTTCACTAAGCAATCTAATACTATTCCACTAATCTATTGGCCTAATTCATGGCCCACCAGTGGCTGAGTGAATAAAACCACTGAACTCTGGTAGTTGATCTCTGGTTCACACCTTGCCAATGGGCTGGCATGTTATTTTATGTTTTCTTCACATTAGTAATATCTAAATAGGGGCCAATTTTCCAAAGAAAGTCCTCTCAGGAGGCATCCAATCAGCAAATCACCCATGTGTTGCATTGCCACATACAAAGCAAAACAAACAAACTTTTAATTCATTAATTCAAACTAAAGTGTTAAAAAAGATGGCCAGATGGCTGAGAGGTTAAAGCAGCATTGTTTGCTCAGGTTGACATGGATTGAATCCAGACAGGTCGAAAAACCCCAGAAATTTTTTGGGGCTGGTCTGTCCAGATATGTTGGGTCCTGTCCTTCACCACCTGGCTGCCTGGCAAGCCCATTGTGGATTTGTCATAATGGGCTTGCTAAAAAAAGTTCTCTTAGCATGCACAGTGCAGAGAGAATTTTAAAAAGTGTTAAAATAATTATTAATACAATGAACAATATGAAGAATTTATACAATTTTATATGCATTAATTTTATATTACATTAATCTTTAATTTATGTTAATGCGTAAAATATGAATCAAGTAAAATTATTATTTCAATTAAATTTATATAAATTTTATTTTTAAAAGGTTACGTTTAGCTAAAATCTTCTCACTTTAAAAGGTTACGTTTAGATTAGCTCTATAGATTCAATAGAATTAGTTGTATGGTATTCTATTATCTTGCAGCTGATTTTATTAAAGTGTGAGATCTCTTTAAATTTAGCGTTTCTGATGAATGAATCATATATGACTATGAAATGAAAATTCATTAAATTTACACATAATAATTTATATGTATTATAGTATTTTATGTATATATCTTGAAAAAACTATGATATTTAATTATAATAACAGAAAAAGCTTTTTGTAAAATAATGAAATTTGAATTTTTATTTATGTTTATAAATTTAAAAATTGCTTGATTAGAGTAGATTTTTAAGTTTAGTTAAATAGGATAAGTTAGTGAGCCCAAATAAGGCTGATTTTTAAATTCCATTTTTTTTTAGGATTGGTATTTTATTCTTTATATTTATTTTCATAAATAAAAATCTTTAACATATATGTTAAAATAAATACGAAAAACTACCATGACCAAAGTTTACTTTTGATCTTAGTAAATAGTTACATTTTACCAACTTCTAGTTACCATAATTATAATAACAAATAATAAAAGAGTTTCTTACACAGTGAGCTACTTATTCTATTTATTTCAGATATACAGTCTGTATATCTGAATTGTCAGGCCCTGTATTTTCTTTACACAATAAGTTTACTTTTATTTACTACTATTCATCCAGGAATTTGCAAATATTCATGTTGGTTTTTTATTTCTAATTTATAATCAATCAACCAATGTAATTTAATTGGTCTAATATAAATGAATTCATATTACAAGTNATCAATTGGCCAATCTTGGCGTCAATAATTGCTGCGAGTGTCAGACATGTAAAATCAATATAAATTTTGTTTCTTTCCCGTTTCATGTAATTAGTTGTTCTACGCTTTAATAATATTGCCTTTTTTGTGAAATATGTTTCATTTATGCAGTACAATATGTAATAATACCAAGAATTCTATTCTTTTTATGATTACGAATAAAATTTATTTTCTACAGATTTAATATCTTTATGATTTTCACTGTGATTCCATTTCGTAACTCATAGATTACAAAATAATATCCCAGTCTTGCAATACTTTCGACCATTAAGATATATATTTTTAATTTCAGGTAATTAAATATAGAATAAAAAATTTCTTAGTTGGATTTTAAAAAACAAATTAGCATTATACTAAAATTATTTTATTTTAGCTAACATTAATTTATATTACTTTCTTTCATAAATTTTAAATGCCTCACTTTTTTTCACGTCTTAAGCATTAAACCAACGGTTTTCGAGAGGATGCTGCAAAATAATGTTAAGCTGCTCCATGAACTTCTTACGTGTATTACTGAAAGTACGGAAAACGCAATAACTCTACATTAATAAATAAGTAGGGGTGTCACAAAAAAAAAAATTACTAAGTTGTAGTGCCACTATTAGAAAAAGGTGAAAAACACTGCATTAGACTATTCTTCTGTTGCGACTATAAGTTTTTCTAACTTTAAAAGCTTCTTTCAAAGCCAGAAAAAGTTTTCAATAAGCAGAGAAAGCGCTATAAACTTTTTCTATGCCCTCCAGGAATCCTATTTTTTAGCTTTCATTTGAATATTCTTTGGTTGGATTTGTCACACGATCTTTTTTAGACATATCTACTTTAGTCATCTCTGTATTCTAATTTGTTAATGTTCTGGATTTTTCACAAGTCAATTCCACAAAATATCAAGATTCCTTATTTAATTTTTTATTTATTTAAAAAGATATATCAGAAAGTCATAAATTTCTTGTTATTTTCCTTAAAGATGCACATTTGAATTTAAATAAACAGCACTATAATTTTATTGTAAATATATATGTAAATAAATTATACATTTAGAACTTTAGTCCTATATATATGTTATGGACTAAGTAATTATGGCATTATTTATTTAATTTATTTAATTATTTTAAATATTTATTTAATTATGGCTAATTATGGCATTATTTATAATGCCCAGCAATTATAAATAATGACTAAAATGGCCGCGCAGCCTGATAAACATTGAGTAATTTATTAAATTGAGCAGACATTATGAATACAGCTACATTCCTCTCGGGCAATTTCATTAAAATAAATTATACATAGTAAGGAAGAATTATGTATTTTTTGAAAAGATCTAAAAAATTTTTGTATGGTATATATACAAAAATATATATTTGATGAAATATGATAGTTCCATTAAATAGTATTTGAAAACATTGATGTTCCTGGACTCTGTTTTGATGATATGAGAGGTTGCTTTATATGACCATATCATAACCTCAAATCATAAATTCAATGTTCTCAATTTATTTTTATGTATGTATGTATGTATATTTCTATGTATCCATATACACTACATACATATACACACATCATACTGATTTTTATAAATATTCATGAAATATCAATTAGAATATATTAATAATAAATGAAAGTACAATAAGTAATTTGTTATAGTTATATATAATCTGTATAATGGGTAATTTATATTTATGCTCATATTTTCTAATCTCCTAATCACTCTCAATAATCACTCTGTTGCATAATTCATATTATTTGTACATTAACTTTCATAAAAATGTATGATTAATATTTTGATAAAAAATTATAACTATATTTATAAGATAAATTTGAAGAAATAAAAAGGGATCTGTTTTAAAAAAAATATATATATCTGTGTTATTATAAGTACAATTGGCTGTATGTAATTGTAAGAAAATAAATTAAGAACTGAATTATGTTAATGAACCAATAAAAATTCATTTCTTAAAGATTAAATAATACAGTTTGTTTATGTATATTCAATGAATTATTTGAAATTCTAATTGTCAGTCAATATTATTTTTCTGTATATATTATTGGATTTATAAATGGACCATATTATTATACAGATTGAGTTACAGATCAGTTCATAGACAATTTTCTAAAATTAAAGTATAGTCAAATATTCTTTAATCCTGTTCATAAAAAAAAAGAAGAGGGGGAAAAACAAATTTCTAAGTTTGTGAACTTCAATAAATTCATTGTGTAATTTAAGAATTACAAATTTTATTTAATAGCTCAAGTTTTTTTCTTAATTGTTTGTTTATATTTGTGAATTAAATTCAGTTTATTATTTTGTATTAGATAAATAACAACTCAACAATATTTTTTATTTAATCTACTCAATTACTAAATGTTTCTAAGATGTATTTTATATAATAATTAATGAATGTAAATTTTCTATACATATTGTATTTAGTATAGTGTTTCTTATACAAGAAAATAGTTTCATGGCAAATTATTTATGTGCTTAGTATTAAAAATTGCTAATTTCATCAATTGCTATAGCAATGATGGCAATTGATGAAATAAAGATGGTCTGACAAGGTAAGCATTGGTGTGGATTGATGCTCCTACCTAAAGAAATAATTTGCAACATAAAAAATTTAATTTTTTAGAAGCTTATTTAAAATCAAATTGAAAATAATTGTTTGAAATAAAAATATTTAATAGTGAAAAATAAATTTAGAGTTGAACATTAGTTACCAAATTATTATTGTTTATATTTAAAACCAACTAAGACACATAATAAAATAAGTTGAAAAGAATAATTTGCTTTGATATTTTTCCCACTAAATGTTTTTTTTTAATGTATCAATTTTTGTTCATTTTTAAAAATAAAACTTGTTACTTTTATATTTTTTGTATAATTGCTTGAATTAATAAAATTAAATTTAACAGTTTTTGATTTATTTATTTGTCGAAACCGTGTCTGACTGAAGAGGGGCGAAAGCCCGAAATGCGTATCTGTATGAATTAAAAGTGGACGATGAAATTATTTGCCAAGTGTCGAAAAATGCACCAAGTCGTGACATTGAATTAGAAAGTTTTTGATTTGTAATGTTACTCATTGGGCTTTGTTTAAAAAAATAACGATGAATTTAAAAATAGTTTATTATTTACATTTATTTTAATCTTAAGATGTTGTTCACTATTTAAAAATTTAAAGGAAACTTCACATCTTTTAAATAAGTTTTTCTTGCTTGGATACATGCAGAAATACAGTTAGGCATGGAAACATATAGGCACTGTGTACTATTCTCTGACAGATTTGCCTACATCTTGTTACAGATACCTTACATTTAGATGGCTGAAGTTGATGTCCATCTGGTCCCACAAGTGCTTAATGGGTGACAAATCAGGAGACCAGAGAGACCGAGGAAGTATAGAAATGCAACAGAGACATTCCTGGAAAACCTGTGTTGTGTGTGGCTGAAAAAATTACCCTTCCGGAAAATGGCTGTTTGTAGTCCTGCCATGAAAGACAACACATGAGGGTACAAGATTTCCTGATATACCACTTTGACATCAGTATCACTTGCATCACTATTAGAGTACCAACTGTTAAACAAGATAACTCCCAGATCAGAATGCCAGTAGTGAGGGCAGTGTGCTTCTCAACAGTAACGAAAAGAAATAGCATACTGTACTTTTTCTAACTTTTGAAACCTAACCCTATATTTTGTTATTTGTTTCGTATGGTACTGTTCCCATAATAGTACATTTTTGGAACCTAACTACTGTGTTAAGGAGATTTCTCTACCTGATCTGATCAGTATTCATACAGGCTTACTCCTGTTAGTCATTACGTTTTATATTTAGCTAGTTTAACATTATATAATGTATTGAGGTTCTGTTATTCCCTAACAAAATTAAATTATTATTTTTTTTTTTACTGGAATAAATGAACATTAAACTATTGTGTCGAATATAAATACAAAACTAAGAAATTGAATAATTATATTTAAAATGAATATTCTCAAATTAAAAATATAAAATAACTGAAGACAAGATTTTATAATCAGAAAAATTCTAGATTAGAACCAAGCATTCAGCAACGTACAGAATCATTATAAGGTTAACGAGCAATAATTTATTGTGACATCGTCACAATGCCGGGTTGCATTTTTAAATCGTATTTTTAATTTATTTAATTTAAAATATATGCTCTCCACCTCAAATTAGTAGCATCTTGCCCCTGTACATCATACTTTTCCTGTAAGATAGATGATCGGTATGACTCCTTTCAGGGGAAATTTTTGAACTGAAACAACGTGACTTCCGGTACAAACTGGAAGTTCTTATATAGTTAATCGGGACCTCCTGCCACTAAGGTTTCCATATCTGGTCTCGTCTTTCATCCATATAACTCCGTTATCGAGATCAAGGAAAGAAAAAGACGGACGGATTTGGAAATTTATAGGTCTACAATTTTTTTTCAAATTGTAGCCCAAAAACATTTCTTCAAAATTAGCATCAGTGACGGCCGGACATTAAACACCAGTGTTTGCATCAACAACTATGAAGTCCAGGTGAATCCCTGATTCACTCTTATAAACTGCTAGAACATATCATAGATTTTAAAGATACACATGCTGCATATTGCATGTCCAATGATTAAAAATGCTTTTAACGTGGGCCTATCCAGGGAGATTTTTATGATGATGTAGCACCCGATACCAAAGCAATCAGTTTTGTTATTTTAAAATAACAATAAATATAATAACGCATATCGCATGACTTCAATAGCTTTATCTCCTTAACACCTAAAGATAAATAAAAAAATCAAATAAAAAATAGAAATTCAGATGTATGTTTAGATAAATTTACGTCTTCATATATAAATACACTTATTTATATATAAATATTTTAAGCAAAAATGCGGTCGAAGCCAAAAATAAAAATTTGGACTACTAGTACAGATATGGTGTATATATTACTGTAGAAACATTAACTTGTTTTGCACGCATTACTGCAGTTATAATGATGATAATTAATTTTTATTGTGACAATATCACTGTAATATTTATAGAATTAAGCAGTTCACAACCACGAAAAATAAACTTAGCTTTAATATTGCAACTATCATTAAAATATTTTATCAACTTTTAAATTTAAAGTTATTCATAAATGTAAAAATAAATAAAAACAATAGGTTATTAAAATATATTATAATTTAACTATATTTTATTCATTTTATAATTTAAAAAGTTTTAATTAGAAATATCTTATCTTTTAGCCTATTTCATACATTTTCATTTATACATTATATTTTATTATATACATGTACAGAAATAATAATAAAATATTTTTATATACTTTTAAATTTTGTGGATATTTTCAAATATCAAACAGCTGTATCCATTTATTGGGGTATGAAAGAACGTTTATTTGAAGTAATTATATGTTGGTTGTATTTATTATCTATAGAAAACCTTTTTTTTATTTTTTCTAGATATTTATTTACCAGTCGACCCCCTTATAACACTGTTGATTTTTCTGTTTTATATGAATTCCATGTTGTACGAGTCACTTAGATTTTACAAATACGTATGCCGGGCTGTGAACGGCTCACGTATTTGTAAAATCTAAGTGACTCGTACAACATGGAATTCATATAAAACGGAAAAATCAACAGTGTTATACGGGGGTCTACTGTATATGTACATATACAAATAAATAAAATATATCTATAAAATTTTAAATTGTAAACATATTTCTATTCAGGTAATGTCTTGCATTGATCTTAAAGATTCTTCTGTGTAAAATAGATGGTTATATTTTAATAATTAGGGTAGATCTAGGGTAGTTGTTAGTTTTGTGTCTACGCAAATCGTCTAACAACGTAAGTAATTCAATGAATTGAATTATGTAATACGTTAGTTCCTGTAGTACTGGTATTACAACTTAGGGAATGAAAAATAAGAATTAAATTTATATTTTGTATGTGTACTAGTACATTGCAATTATGAATTTTTTCAAATAGTAGTAGCTTTATTTTGTTTAAACTCGTAATTCAATTTAATTTAATAAAGTAATTTTTTTTTAAAAAACAATAGATCAATTAAATTTAGTCTTTATTAATTTAATCAGTAAATCTATTGCGTAAATTTTTGTTTTTATTTCGAAATATTGGTTCTAAGTTATATAATAAATGCTAGACATGTAAATTTTTCTAAAAATGTTGGATGCATGTATACAGCATAAGGTAAGTCGTAATTTTTATAATTATTATAACGTGAATAGACTATATAAATTTTAAAACTGTAGTGTAACTGGTAAGAAGAGGATTTTACAGTTATTTTTTTAATATTCTGTTTTCTTCGTTATTCACTAGTTTCGTTAATTTTGTTAAATATTTCAATTCTTTTTCATATTGATTTAGTAATTAATAAAGAATTTTCTAATATCCACAACTTCCTTAAGCAGGATTATTAGGAGAGAATTTGAAAACAAATATAGCAAGCCAGTTATAGTAATAGCGTGTTGATATCTAATGTACTGTTTTTTGTTGGATCTTTCCTGTAAAAACAATGCAAAATCCCCCGAAGTAGTTTAATCATGCATTAAGTCATTCAACAAAGGTAAATCAAGAAAAATACAGACAACTTTAAGCTTTATTAGATTTCTAGTGAAATCCCTCCATTATACAATAATAGACATAACCTTTACTCTCCATGTTAAAGTATTTCCAGTACTTACACTCGTTTTAATACCAGTTCAAATTCTATTAATTACATCAGCAATCTTATCATTGTATATTATTATTAATTGCAGATAATGAAGTTTATTGCGTGCTGTGAAAAATTTTATCAACATTTTTTTTTTTTAAATCGCAACAGGAACTAAAATTATAATCTCAGTTTAGCAGACTCTTTGTTTTATTTCAAATCCTTTCTTTGTAATTTAATTTAGGATTCATTTTCCTTGTGGAAAAACAATCATAGAAAAATATCTGATATCGTGAATTATAAATCGAAACTATATTATCTTTAGTATGAAAGCACAGTAATAAAGATTCAGTTTGATTTGCCTTAGGATAATTTCTTGATAAGCTATTATTGCCCATAAATTAACTATATCATTATCTGCAAATATCAGAAAAGAACACTTTTCCAATCAATTCATCCACAATGAACTAAATAAGAAGAGGAAAGTTTTAGGTGTAAACCAAATAGCTTAGAGTGCTAAAAATTGAAAGACTAAAATTTAATAAAATTAAAACATGTTCATAGTAATTGAAGAAGAGCATTAGCGAAGTTTATAGAATTGTGTTTATTCTCAAAATCCGTTCGATCCATTTTCATTAAACTTTGCCATTTTCTATTAAATGCGATGCGAAATCCAAAAATGAAATAAAAAATGGGGGTCCATGACTTCGTTTTCGAGATATAAGGTTGTTTCACGAGCGCGCGTGAAAAAAAAGCGATATCGCACGAATCGCGCGATATCGCACTTTGTCGTGCGATGTTTCATGGTCGCTAGCCTGTCTTGTACGGGCTTATAGAATCGAGTTCGTTCTCAAAATTTAATGGATCGATTTTGTTAAAACTTTGCCATTTTCTATTAATTGAGACGAGGAATCCAGAAATGTAATTTCGGTCTATTTAAATGTAAAAAATTCAGCAACGAATAGCTTAACTTTCCTGGCATCATTTAAAATTCTGGTGACGCTATCTGTTACAATATTTCATTTAAAAAAACTGTTTATATTTTAATTATTATAAAATGGCAAAAAGCTTAATTTTGAGGGTAAGAATGGGTTTTATGAAAAATTGTACAATGTTTATGCTCTCTGATGCGACGAGCGCACCTAACAGAATTTAAGCATAGGGGTGAAAAATAAAAACAGTATTACGTGCACCTAACGGAAAATGGGCGCGAAAAACAAACAGAACACAAGAACAAAACAATCACCATCGATTTAAGGATAGTCTCTCTCCGTACCTGGCCAGTGAGAGGATCGTGTTGTGGCTGTCCGCCATTTTGTATATACATAGTTATAGTATTTAGAATTAGAATTCTTTGTTCTTTCCTTTCCTTCTTCTTCTTTCTACTAATGACCATTTCCGGTCATCCGACAGGAGCGGGAAATTCGTGGGTCCTGATTGGTGGCTTATCGACGTGAACAGGGAGGGGCCTGCCCGTGGGGTACAGAAGGAGAACAAAGGGGTGAGAAAGACACTTTTTGCCCGGGCGACGAAGAGAGAGGTTGCGAAAGTATCATCGGGACATTAAGTCGGACCTCGAGGACAAAGAACGAGCCGAACGTGCTGAGTATCCAGTAGTCCTAAAAGAAAAGAAAAGGACTAGCGACTTGCCCAATAAGAAATAGTGGCCTACAAAACCCAAGTGACAATTATCATACCAGGAATGTTGGATATTCCAATGTCGATTGACAAAATCCCCACAATCTTCAGAAACCACAATCAGGACCTCCTGTGCTAAATACCGGTATACTTTTCCTTCCTTCATTTTCCTCTCCTTAGCATAGTGTTAGATTTAGTTAGTTATAAGTTAGTTGTAAGTTAGTAATTAGAATCCGTATGGTGAGAACAACTCATTGTAAGAATCCGAACGAGAACAGAGACTTGTTATATATATCTACCTGTGTATGTGTCTCTGACGGGCATCACTGTATTACCTGTTAATTCTGATTGTAATAAACTATTGTTTAGTTAGTATTTGTTGGAATAATTGTCTCGTACAACTTTAACCTTTCACAGTGTCTCCCGTGACCTCTTGTGGAAGCAAGTGCAAAGTTTACCTGTCCGCCTCCGTCAGATACAGTACAAGAATCACCTCTTCTGTTCCTAACATGCGCAGGGATCGCTTCTTTCCTTCCGGCTCCACCTCAATTCTATTGCGATACGACAAAGTCGCGCGATGTCCTAGTACTAACTTTTATATGCAATATTTACACTAGCAGATTTAACAAGTTTTGTTTTGTCACTGTGCACCGTTTTCAAGCCAGAAAACGGTGCAAGTTTGAAAAAGTTTCACCGTTTCCAGCTAGGTGACAAAACCAGTTGCAATTTTTGATGCAATCACGCTTCAAATTTTCCTCTAGTTTTTATTGTAAGAGTTGCGTGTAGCTGCGATAAACAAGTCAATGATAATCTGTTATTGACGGACATCGTGTGTGACGTTACTTTTGATCGAGAAAAAATGAAAACAAACTATAGCTGTGCCCGCCCAAATCGATCGAATCTACGTCTATATTCGTCACCATCTTCACCAGGAGTGGACAACTCGCGGTCCAGGACCGCATGCACAAAAAATTAATAAATATATCAATTTCACACCTTGAGGACGTATGCAGCAAAAATTCTGTCGTTATTTTCTACAACTTACGTCAGTTCAAAAGTTTTAAATGTGGCCCTTACATAGAAAAACGTTGCCCATCTCTGCTCTTCACTATCCTCTTCGATTAAACACATTATAATAATCGCTGCTGCTTTTTGTTTTTGAATCCAAGTTAAAAGCACATGTGCCGCTATAATAAGTACGATCGTAAAACTGCAATACCCAAATGTAACGTCAGGTTGTTTCCAGATGTAAAATCCAAGTCTTACTTTGTATCTTGCAATTTTCGTACATGAAAGTAAATTGCATGCACGTCTTTCATTCCAAAAATGTTACAGGGTATTCGGAGCGTGTGGAAACTAAAATTATTAAATTACATTATTCTCAAATTTAATTAATTTTTGAAATTGTTTTTGTTATATCAATAATATGAAAGTGTGACAGCTAAAATGGCACAGAATTCCACAATTTCTTGAGCAGTCATTATAAATACGTATGGATTTAATCTGTAATTCTTGATACAAATCTGATCTAAAACCGCTCTCATTATATTTTACACTTGTGATATACTTGTTACATTCGTGTTTTTTATATTCTATATAACCTACACCGATTCTAAATATCAACATTACCATATGAAACATTTTTGCACTTCTTTATTACAACTAGTATATTAGTTACAGGGATGAAATGACCTTTTGTAGGTAAATGAAAACTAAATTCAGTTCTTCCTTCTTTTTATGAACATCTATACAATCACTGCAATATCCATCTTTGTATCTATCTACACAAACCGAACTCATTCTTTTAGATTTATGGTCCCAGCTTGTATAATATATCTAAATAAATTGGAACCAGAGACTCCAAAAATGCTGAAAACGGATAGTACAGTTTGAAAATTTACGATTTTATATAGCAACTCATCGGGATAAATATTTAACTTAGACTCAATTTTTCATTATTGAAAAAATTTTATTAATTAATAAGAATTATTTGTATTGAAAATATAAATATTAATTAGGCAATATTAGATCCTTCGTTTTGTTTCGGATAAATTTCGAAAACTTTGATAGGAAAGTAAATTTTGTTCAAAATCTTAATCAAAATACAAGTAAAAATCCTTATTTTGAAAACAGATATGGACACAATCGGCAGGGCCGTCAAGAGGGGAGAGCTGGAGATTTTTCCCCGATTATGGAGAAAACTTTTTTATTGATTACAAAAAAAAACCCAACAAAAATTGACTAAAATGGCCCGCTCTACCCGGAGTCCTATACAACATCTCGACTGCTCCGACAATTTCCTGACACGATAAAAATTTGGATAAGTGAATGTTAATTATAATAGAGTAAATGATGTAAATTTAAATAACAATAGTATTCATTTCAAGCAAAAAATTGCATTTGCCATCATTAAATAGAATCAAAAGACATTACATTAGAAATTTTGCACGAGTTGCCTTTTGAAATTGCAAATCAAAGGATTGAATAATCATATTTAATTTGAAATGTTAAAATGTAATATTATACGTTTTTATTGAATAAATGATTATATGAATAAACTTGATCTTGAATAAATTATGCATAATAGGATTACTGTATAACAATAGCGACTACAATTAAGTTCATTCACAATGTGATGAAATTTGTGATGTCACCGTCCTACTTTGCTGTCACGAAAATAAATTACTGTTTTCATTGTAAAAACGCACTTGCGATTAGCCTTTATTATAAAAAGAATTGTTAAATAAACTCGCTTAAAACCCGTATTGGAAGCAATGGCGTGCCGTCATTGGAAGCGGTGGATGCACCGCTTCCCTCGTATTTTCTAAAAAAATAAATAAATATTAATTTTAATTACACGAAAATAATCGCACAATATTTTATTATAGCCGCATTATGTATCTTATTACAAATTTCTATACTACACGCGAGAAAAAGGTAAGATCGCTATTGTATATTCGAATACTAGTGGTGGAGTAGAAGCGCCGACCTCACCCGGTTTAGCTGGGTTGGATGCTACACGTATACCTCATCCAATTCTATCCTGGACCGGTTCTGGGCTGTTAGCCGCCCTCTCGCTAGATATTTGGCCGCTCTCTCCCGATTATGCGAATCGCGAGTAGATTTATAACTTAACCCAACCGATAAGAATTTACGATCTATGTATCCGTTTGTCATAAAAATTTATCTTTCCACTTTTTTCCCGAGACTACAAATATTCGAGTACAAAGTAACCGGTTTTGACTTATTTCTACTTAAGAAATAGATAAATAATTAAGAGATTAGGGAATTGGGGACATAAATAAAACCCTGCTGAATGAGCCGGAATATTACTTAAACAAAAGCTTAACTGAACCATCTCTAGCCGAGTACAGTGAAGACTGATTTCTTCGTATTATTAATGTAAGAAAGACAGACGTTTTTCCAGTTCAACGAGAGTGACCGAAAAGTTGTAAATTTTGGAAATTTCCGTGGACACCTGGTCCTAAAACGAATTAGTTAGAAAACAAATGACTTTTAAGTTTAACATATTTAGATTTTTACAGCTATGGTGAGAAACGTTTAAAATCTACAACAGCCCTGTCGCGTCCTTTGAGATATACTAGTGATGCGACAAAAGAGGTATTTGACATTGACCGGTATCGGCACCCTGGGGATTTGGCAGTCCGCGTGTATGCACGCTCTGCAACCGTCTTCGATTCCATCCATTAGCCACTCGTAGGGAGCTATTTGACTAAGTGCATTGTTTTAAGATTTAAAAAGTAAAGAATATTTTATATTTTTATGTACGTTTCTTTGCAAAGCTATATTTAATTATAATTTTCTTTAAAAGTATATTCGTACAATTGAAGAATATTTTGTATCATGTATGTACCGGTACATCCACCACACATTTTATTTCTCCGAGTAAGTTTTTATTATTTTATTTTTAATTTTAGCCCTTATATCGTGGCTAGCGATTCGGAATGTAATTGTGTTATTAAAAATGCATTTAGAGAAGTCTACGGTTTTTACTGGCTTATCGAATAAACGATACGAATGGACCCTAAACCATCGCTGACGCGCGATTGACTGCCCCTGGATGTCGGCTTCTTACAGAAACACAGCATCCCTATCATCAAATGTCACGGCACGCCACTGGAAGTATTGCATTAAGAAATGACAGACGGACGGACGGACGAACGACAGTGGTAATTTATAGGTCTACAAATTTTCAAATTGCAATCCAATAATATAACTTTCCATCGGAAAGAAGTTGTTATTTACACGTACAGTACAGATTATAGAACTATTTCGCTTATAAGCATTCTTATCGGATATTAGTTTCCATGTAAGAGCGATATTTTATATTTAATTTTCCAAATAATCTTAATGCGAGTTATCTCACTATTGATTAACTTCTCTTGCCGTTGCGATAAAAGAGATTCTCTATTTTTCCATCATGCAACGTCATGCCTGCCGTTTCCGTTTCCGCTTGTCACGGCAGGCGGAAACGAAATTCGTAATGTGACCTAGTCTTTAGGCAGAACTAATGATTATTAATTTTAAAATAAATTTAATTACTTTACTTTCCTTTGTAATAGGCTGCTTGTTTAGAAACGAACAATTTTTCTCCTTTTTTCCCTTAGCTTAATATATCATTCCTTACAATCGAATCCAAGAAAGATATAGTTTTACAAATTAAATCAATGTTTTTTAAGAAAATAATTTATACTTTGCTTTCTGCCATTGAAATCATGCAATATGCGCTATTATATTATTTTAAAGTAACAAAACTGATTGCTTTGATATCAATGGGATGCTGCAGCATTATAAGCAACCCCCATATACGTTTCTGGCTTACAATGACGTCTATTCATTTAGCTATGATATATTTATTTTAATTATATTTAAAGAAGATTTGTACTTTTTGTTCACCTTAAATAAGATTCTATTAAAATGCCCGTATAATTATATTATTATTTATATTTTACATATATTTTTATTTGTCAACTTACGTACTGTATTGTGCTGTACATTATAAGCACTTTCTAACCTCCTGGTGAATTTCTGTATCTGTGCTCTATACAGAATTTGAAATTCATGTTCTGAAACTTTTATATTTTAGAAATTAAAGTCTATTATTTATAAATAAAATAATATTTTAATAAATATTTAATAAAATAAGCAAAAATAAATAATGCTTACTGATATTTTGAGGAGTGCGATAATAATTTGTCCTAGAGTCATAAGATTGTAGTTACGTCGCAGAGAATAATTAATTAGTTTGACTAAAGAGCAAATGATTCTAAGTTCTTTCTATTAAGATACAAAAGACAGAAGACACGAAAACGCTTTAGCAAAAATTGTTTAGTTTAAATAAAAACTGATTGAGAAGAGAACACAGCCTTGTATTGTATATGTTTTGTTTTTATTTGTTAATATTTCTACAATTTTCTTGTCCTAAATTTAAAGGGATTAATTCATTAACTCGATCGAAGATTTCCTCTGTTTTTCGATAAATCAATCAGTTCTTGACTGATCTATCCCGATTCGTGTTTATTCTGAATTCGATACTCTAAATCAGTGTTTCCCAACCCGTGTGTGTCGCGAGGGTGCCTCAGGTGCGTTGTAGAAATATTAAATATTCTTTAAAAGCTTGAATAAGCTTTAAGCTTAACGGTAAAAAGGAGAAGGAAGTACTCAAATATGCTGTATCAGCATGCCACCATAAAAGTTGCTTGCGTGTATGCATTATGCCAGTGTATCAAGTCTTTGGAGCTTATATAAACGTTGCGGCTTACTAGCTTATAAACCTACACTAGCCCTTTACGCATTGATTTTTACTTTTATAGTATATTTGTAAAATTTGTGAGTTTTTGTCTCGATAAGTTTAACTTCCGTATTATCAGAAATTTTTAAAATTAACTGTATTTTAAACTTTAAAAATTTTTATTTTTAAAATTATGGTGTGTGGCAGGAATCTTATTAAATTCAAAATGTGTCGCTAATCCAAAAGGCTGAAGAACATTGCATAAGATCATGAATAATTATTCTTTTTGAATCCGCGTGCCATATATTAAGCATAAATACTGTACGTTTAAAATGTTTTTGTTATATTCGAAAATTTAAGAAATGAAACAAATATGCTGTAATTAAAATAAATATAAAGAAGCTGATTGAAAAGAAACATAATAAATCGAAATTGTGCTAGTGATTTTTCCGGACGTGCCACTTTGGGTATACGTCAGGAAGCTGCTCTAGATCAAAACGAATAACATTAACGTTTAATCTAGAACTTTGAATAAAAATTTACGTTTAAAATTAAAAAAGAAATTAATAAACGATATAAGTAAATAAAAACTATAAAAATTGGAAGCAATAAAAGCAATGAAAATGGTTTTTACATTCAAATTTTCTTCGTTTTTAATTGATTTATCTGATGATTTTAATATCTGTTTTTATTAAAAATCTTAAGCTAACTCGTGTAATTTATACCAAATACCTAAAAAATTTACAATTCATTAAAAAATTATGCATGATTTTTATAGATAATGTTTTATTTGCGTTGCTTATTATCTATAAAAAAAAAATAAGCTATATGAATAAAGAAAATAGAATAAAAGTTTTTTCTAAAAGTATATAAGATATTTCAGCAATTACTAAAGCAAAAAATATAATATATATTGTATGCCATATTTATTTGCAAGAATAAAATCAAAAATAAATCAATACATTTGAAATACTGTATCCTTATATCAAGACGACAATACAAACAGTTAATGTTTATATAAATACTAATTAAATTTCGATGATTTACAGATAAATAAAAACAAAAAAACAAAGAAAGTTAATGGAATAAGAACGATAAAAACTTAAAAGTGTGATAGAATATTGTTATAAATGAAAATTTATATATAATATATTTTATGATATATTCTGATATGTATATATAAATATTAAATCAAATTAATTTAATACGAAAATTTGCTTATTATTAATTTAAGTAAGCAAGATTTCTCAATTTATTTCGTGTAAACATCGTTGAAAATTATTTAGTGTATTAATAGAAAAACAGCATTAGTAACGTGCTGTAACACGTGGAATCCATCTGTACAATAAGTTATTCTCTCATCTTGAAGGCAAATAAACAAGAGGAAAATTTAGACAAAAGTTTGTTTTCTAAATTTACAAATATTTTAATTAAAATATATTCCGAATTATAAAGCGAAATAATGATTTAAATAGTTTAAAAATGAATCTGATAATTTCTATGTGTAAATTTTAAATACATATTAACTCAAAGCTGATAACGCTAAGATAGCGTTTTCATCGTAAATTACGACATATTTAAAAATATCGTAATTTAAATTTCAAATAATATTTTAAAAAAGTTATCAAAATATTTACATTTATACATATTCTGATTAAAAAAATAATATTACGTAATAATTATAATTTTTATATAAAAATATATATAATTCTATATTTCAAATGCCCTCTGGCGATTCTTATATTTTAATAAAATAATTTAATAAAAAGATTAAGAGAATTATAATACGTAACATTTTATAATAATATTATTCTATTTAATGTAAAGATAATAAAACTAATTATAAAAAAAAATTAATAAGAATTAAATAATTTTTTTTTAGACAAGTGCCAGATGATTGGAGAGCAAGATGGCGGATGATCTTTTGGACTCATGGATTTGGTATTAAATTTATTACGGAAAACTTTCTAATAATAAACTGAATTTAAAATTATACTTGTAAATAAAAAACTTAGGTAAGTATACGTATAATTTATATAAAGTATTTAAAGTTTTAATTAGAAATGAAAGAAAATGAAAATTTATTGGTAGGCCTAACGTTATAAATAAAAACAAATATATGAATTAAGTAATGTATCGTCGTTTTACACGACTTTTTGCAATAAAAAGCTTTCTTAAGGAAACATCGGATTAAATTAATATATCTGATTAAGAACTGCTAAGATTATTTACTCTCAAAAGATATATTTTAACGAAATGGAGGGATATTCTTTATAACATTTAAAGGTAATAATACAATAATCATTGCAAAGCAAATGAAAGATGCTCTTCATACTGTTTTCAATGTATCACATGTTGAAATGATTATAATACAAATATGATTTAATCAACAATAAAATAATATGATTTAAAATCAAATTATTTTATTGTTGCATAAAATTATGGAGAGAGTTTGTAATTAAATAATAATTATTTATCATGGAGCCCTTTACGCATTGATTTTTACTTTTATAGTATATTTGTAAAATTTGTGAGTTTTTGTCTCGATAAGTTTAACTTCCGTATTATCAGNCTGTCCGCCATTTTGTATATACATAGTTATAGTATTTAGAATTAGAATTCTTTGTTCTTTCCTTTCCTTCTTCTTCTTTCTACTAATGACCATTTCCGGTCACCCGACAGGAGCGGGAAATTCGTGGGTCCTGATTGGTGGCTTATCGACGTGAACAGGGAGGGGCTCTGCCCGTGGGGTACAGAAGGAGAACAAAGGGGTGAGAAAGACACTTTTTGCCCGGGCGACGAAGAGAAGAGGTTGCGAAAGTATCGTCGGGACATTAAGTCGGACCTCGAGGACAAAGAACGAGCCGAACGTGCTGAGTATCCAGTAGTCCTAAAAGAAAAGAAAAGGACTAGCGACTTGCCCAATAAGAAATAGTGGCCTACAAAACCCAAGTGACAATTATCATACCAGGAATGTTGGATATTCCAATGTCGATCGACAAAATCCCCACAATCATCAGAAACCACAATCAGGACCTCCTGTGCTAAATACCGGTATACTTTTCCTTCCTTCATTTTCCTCTCCTTAGCATAGTGTTAGATTTAGTTAGTTATAAGTTAGTTGTAAGTTAGTAATTAGAATCCGTATGGTGAGAACAACTCATTGTAAGAATCCGAACGAGAACAGAGACTTGTTATATATATCTACCTGTGTATGTGTCTCTGACGGGCATCACTGTATTACCTGTTAATTCTGATTGTAATAAACTATTGTTTAGTTAGTATTTGTTGGAATAATTGTCTCGTACAACTTTAACCTTTCACAGTGTCTCCCGTGACCTCTTGTGGAAGCAAGTGCAAAGTTTACCTGTCCGCCTCCGTCAGATACAGTACAAGAATCACCTCTTCTGTTCCTAACATGCGCAGGGATCGCTTCTTTCCTTCCGGCTCCACCTCAATTCTATTGCGATACGACAAAGTCGCGCGATGTCCTAGTACTAACTTTTATATGCAATATTTACACTAGCAGATTTAACAAGTTTTGTTTTGTCACTGTGCACCGTTTTCAAGCCAGAAAACGGTGCAAGTTTGAAAAAGTTTCACCGTTTCCAGCTAGGTGACAAAACCAGTTGCAATTTTTGATGCAATCACGCTTCAAATTTTCCTCTAGTTTTTATTGTAAGAGTTGCGTGTAGCTGCGATAAACAAGTCAATGATAATCTGTTATTGACGGACATCGTGTGTGACGTTACTTTTGATCGAGAAAAAATGAAAACAAACTATAGCTGTGCCCGCCCAAATCGATCGAATCTACGTCTATATTCGTCACCATCTTCACCAGGAGTGGACAACTCGCGGTCCAGGACCGCATGCACAAAAAATTAATAAATATATCAATTTCACACCTTGAGGACGTATGCAGCAAAAATTTTGTCGTTATTTTCTACAACTTACGTCAGTTCAAAAGTTTTAAATGTGGCCCTTACATAGAAAAACGTTGCCCATCTCTGCTCTTCACTATCCTCTTCGATTAAACACATTATAATAATCGCTGCTGCTTTTTGTTTTTGAATCCAAGTTAAAAGCACATGTGCCGCTATAATAAGTACGATCGTAAAACTGCAATACCCAAATGTAACGTCAGGTTGTTTCCAGATGTAAAATCCAAGTCTTACTTTGTATCTTGCAATTTTCGTACATGAAAGTAAATTGCATGCACGTCTTTCATTCCAAAAATGTTACAGGGTATTCGGAGCGTGTGGAAACTAAAATTATTAAATTACACCATTCTCAAATTTAATTAATTTTTGAAATTGTTTTTGTTATATCAATAATATGAAAGTGTGACAGCTAAAATGGCACAGAATTCCACAATTTCTTGAGCAGTCATTATAAATACGTATGGATTTAATCTGTAATTCTTGATACAAATCTGATCTAAAACCGCTCTCATTATATTTTACACTTGTGATATACTTGTTACATTCGTGTTTTTTATATTCTATATAACCTACACCGATTCTAAATATCAACATTACCATATGAAACATTTTTGCACTTCTTTATTACAACTAGTATATTAGTTACAGGGATGAAATGACCTTTTGTAGGTAAATGAAAACTAAATTCAGTTCTTCCTTCTTTTTATGAACATCTATACAATCACTGCAATATCCATCTTTGTATCTATCTACACAAACCGAACTCATTCTTTTAGATTTATGGTCCCAGCTTGTATAATATATCTAAATAAATTGGAACCAGAGACTCCAAAAATGCTGAAAACGGATAGTACAGTTTGAAAATTTACGATTTTATATAGCAACTCATCGGGATAAATATTTAACTTAGACTCAATTTTTCATTATTGAAAAAATTTTATTAATTAATAAGAATTATTTGTATTGAAAATATAAATATTAATTAGGCAATATTAGATCCTTCGTTTTGTTTCGGATAAATTTCGAAAACTTTGATAGGAAAGTAAATTTTGTTCAAAATCTTAATCAAAATACAAGTAAAAATCCTTATTTTGAAAACAGATATGGACACAATCGGCAGGGCCGTCAAGAGGGGAGAGCTGGAGATTTTTCCCCGATTATGGAGAAAACTTTTTTATTGATTACAAAAAAAAACCCAACAAAAATTGACTAAAATGGCCCGCTCTACCCGGAGTCCTATACAACATCTCGACTGCTCCGACAATTTCCTGACACGATAAAAATTTGGATAAGTGAATGTTAATTATAATAGAGTAAATGATGTAAATTTAAATAACAATAGTATTCATTTCAAGCAAAAAATTGCATTTGCCATCATTAAATAGAATCAAAAGACATTACATTAGAAATTTTGCACGAGTTGCCTTTTGAAATTGCAAATCAAAGGATTGAATAATCATATTTAATTTGAAATGTTAAAATGTAATATTATACGTTTTTATTGAATAAATGATTATATGAATAAACTTGATCTTGAATAAATTATGCATAATAGGATTACTGTATAACAATAGCGACTACAATTAAGTTCATTCACAATGTGATGAAATTTGTGATATCACGGTCCTACTTTGCTGTCACGAAAATAAATTACTGTTTTCATTGTAAAAACGCACTTGCGATTAGCCTTTATTATAAAAAGAATTGTTAAATAAACTCGCTTAAAACCCGTATTGGAAGCAATGGCGTGCCGTCATTGGAAGCGGTGGATGCACCGCTTCCCTCGTATTTTCTAAAAAAATAAATAAATATTAATTTTAATTACACGAACATAATCGCACAATATTTTATTATAGCCGCATTATGTATCTTATTACAAATTTCTATACTACACGCGAGAAAAAGGTAAGATCGCTATTGTATATTCGAATACTAGTGGTGGAGTAGAAGCGCCGACCTCACCCGGTTTAGCTGGGTTGGATGCTACACGTATACCTCATCCAATTCTATCCTGGACCGGTTCTGGGCTGTTAGCCGCCCTCTCGCTAGATATTTGGCCGCTCTCTCCCGATTATGCGAATCGCGAGTAGATTTATAACTTAACCCAACCGATAAGAATTTACGATCTATGTATCCGTTTGTCATAAAAATTTATCTTTCCACTTTTTTCCCGAGACTACAAATATTCGAGTACAAAGTAACCGGTTTTGACTTATTTCTACTTAAGAAATAGATAAATAATTAAGAGATTAGGGAATTGGGGACATAAATAAAACCCTGCTGAATGAGCCGGAATATTACTTAAACAAAAGCTTAACCGAACCATCTCTAGCCGAGTACAGTGAAGACTGATTTCTTCGTATTATTAATGTAAGAAAGACAGACGTTTTTCCAGTTCAACGAGAGTGACCGAAAAGTTGTAAATTTTGGAAATTTCCGTGGACACCTGGTCCTAAAACGAATTAGTTAGAAAACAAATGACTTTTAAGTTTAACATATTTAGATTTTTACAGCGAGAAACTATGGCGAGAAACGTTTAAAATCTACAACAGCCCAGTTGCACCCTTTGAGATATACTAGTGATGCGACAAAAGAGGTATTTGACATTGACCGATATCGGCACCCTGGGGCACCCAGTCCGCGTGTATGCACCCTCCGCAACCGTCTTCGATTCCATCCATTAGCCACTCGTAGGGAGCTATTTGACTAAGTGCATTGTTTTAAGATTTAAAAAGTGAAGAATATTTTATATTTTTATGTACGTTTCTTTACAAAGTTTCTTATATTTAATTATAATTTTCTTTAAAAGTATATTCGTACAATTGAAGAATATTTTGTATCATGTATGTACCGGTACATCCACCACACATTTTATTTCTCCGAGTAAGTTTTTATTATTTTATTTTTAATTTTAGCCCTTATATCGTGGCTAGCGATTCGGAATGTAATTGTGTTATTAAAAATGCATTTAGAGAAGTCTACGGTTTTTACTGGCTTATCGAATAAACGATACGAATGGACCCTAAACCATCGCTGACGCGCGATTGACTGCCCCTGGATGTCGGCTTCTTACAGAAACACAGCATCCCTATCATCAAATGTCACGGCACGCCACTGGAAGTATTGCATTAAGAAATGACAGACGGACGGACGGACGAACGACAGTGGTAATTTATAGGTCTACAAATTTTCAAATTGCAATCCAATAATATAACTTTCCATCGGAAAGAAGTTGTTATTTACACGTACAGTACAGATTATAGAACTATTTCGCTTATAAGCATTCTTATCGGATATTAGTTTCCATGTAAGAGCGATATTTTATATTTAATTTTCCAAATAATCTTAATGCGAGTTATCTCACTATTGATTAACTTCTCTTGCCGTTGCGATAAAAGAGATTCTCTATTTTTCCATCATGCAACGTCATGCCTGCCGTTTCCGTTTCCGCTTGTCACGGCAGGCGGAAACGAAATTCGTAATGTGACCTAGTCTTTAGGCAGAACTAATGATTATTAATTTTAAAAGAAATTTAATTACTTTACTTTCCTTTGTAATAGGCTGCTTGTTTAGAAACGAACAATTTTTCTCCTTTTTTCCCTTAGCTTAATATATCATTCCTTACAATCGAATCCAAGAAAGATATAGTTTTACAAATTAAATCAATGTTTTTTAAGAAAATAATTTATACTTTGCTTTCTGCCATTGAAATCATGCAATATGCGCTATTATATTATTTTAAAGTAACAAAACTGATTGCTTTGATATCAATGGGATGTTTCAAGCAAAAAATTGCATTTGCCATCATTAAATNTGATATATTTATTTTAATTATATTTAAAGAAGATTTGTACTTTTTGTTCACCTTAAATAAGATTCTATTAAAATGCCCGTATAATTATATTATTATTTATATTTTACATATATTTTTATTTGTCAACTTACGTACTGTATTGTGCTGTACATTATAAGCACTTTCTAACCTCCTGGTGAATTTCTGTATCTGTGCTCTATACAGAATTTGAAATTCATGTTCTGAAACTTTTATATTTTAGAAATTAAAGTCTATTATTTATAAATAAAATAATATTTTAATAAATATTTAATAAAATAAGCAAAAATAAATAATGCTTACTGATATTTTGAGGAGTGCGATAATAATTTGTCCTAGAGTCATAAGATTGTAGTTACGTCGCAGAGAATAATTAATTAGTTTGACTAAAGAGCAAATGATTCTAAGTTCTTTCTATTAAGATACAAAAGACAGAAGACACGAAAACGCTTTAGCAAAAATTGTTTAGTTTAAATAAAAACTGATTGAGAAGAGAACACAGCCTTGTATTGTATATGTTTTGTTTTTATTTGTTAATATTTCTACAATTTTCTTGTCCTAAATTTAAAGGGATTAATTCATTAACTCGATCGAAGATTTCCTCTGTTTTTCGATAAATCAATCAGTTCTTGACTGATCTATCCCGATTCGTGTTTATTCTGAATTCGATACTCTAAATCAGTGTTTCCCAACCCGTGTGTGTCGCGAGGGTGCCTCAGGTGCGTTGTAGAAATATTAAATATTCTTTAAAAGCTTGAATAAGCTTTAAGCTTAACGGTAAAAAGGAGAAGGAAGTACTCAAATATGCTGTATCAGCATGCCACCATAAAAGTTGCTTGCGTGTATGCATTATGCCAGTGTATCAAGTCTTTGGAGCTTATATAAACGTTGCGGCTTACTAGCTTATAAACCTACACTAGCCCTTTACGCATTGATTTTTACTTTTATAGTATATTTGTAAAATTTGTGAGTTTTTGTCTCGATAAGTTTAACTTCCGTATTATCAGAAATTTTTAAAATTAACTGTATTTTAAACTTTAAAAATTTTTATTTTTAAAATTATGGTGTGTGGCAGGAATCTTATTAAATTCAAAATGTGTCGCTAATCCAAAAGGCTGAAGAACATTGCATAAGATCATGAATAATTATTCTTTTTGAATCCGCGTGCCATATATTAAGCATAAATACTGTACGTTTAAAATGTTTTTGTTATATTCGAAAATTTAAGAAATGAAACAAATATGCTGTAATTAAAATAAATATAAAGAAGCTGATTGAAAAGAAACATAATAAATCGAAATTGTGCTAGTGATTTTTCCGGACGTGCCACTTTGGGTATACGTCAGGAAGCTGCTCTAGATCAAAACGAATAACATTAACGTTTAATCTAGAACTTTGAATAAAAATTTACGTTTAAAATTAAAAAAGAAATTAATAAACGATATAAGTAAATAAAAACTATAAAAATTGGAAGCAATAAAAGCAATGAAAATGGTTTTTACATTCAAATTTTCTTCGTTTTTAATTGATTTATCTGATGATTTTAATATCTGTTTTTATTAAAAATCTTAAGCTAACTCGTGTAATTTATACCAAATACCTAAAAAATTTACAATTCATTAAAAAATTATGCATGATTTTTATAGATAATGTTTTATTTGCGTTGCTTATTATCTAAAAAAAAAATAAGCTATATGAATAAAGAAAATAGAATAAAAGTTTTTTCTAAAAGTATATAAGATATTTCAGCAATTACTAAAGCAAAAAATATAATATATATTGTATGCCATATTTATTTGCAAGAATAAAATCAAAAATAAATCAATACATTTGAAATACTGTATCCTTATATCAAGACGACAATACAAACAGTTAATGTTTATATAAATACTAATTAAATTTCGATGATTTACAGATAAATAAAAACAAAAAAACAAAGAAAGTTAATGGAATAAGAACGATAAAAACTTAAAAGTGTGATAGAATATTGTTATAAATGAAAATTTATATATAATATATTTTATGATATATTCTGATATGTATATATAAATATTAAATCAAATTAATTTAATACGAAAATTTGCTTATTATTAATTTAAGTAAGCAAGATTTCTCAATTTATTTCGTGTAAACATCGTTGAAAATTATTTAGTGTATTAATAGAAAAACAGCATTAGTAACGCGCTGTAACACGTGGAATCCATCTGTACAATAAGTTATTCTCTCATCTTGAAGGCAAATAAACAAGAGGAAAATTTAGACAAAAGTTTGTTTTCTAAATTTACAAATATTTTAATTAAAATATATTCCGAATTATAAAGCGAAATAATGATTTAAATAGTTTAAAAATGAATCTGATAATTTCTATGTGTAAATTTTAAATACATATTAACTCAAAGCTGATAACGCTAAGATAGCGTTTTCATCGTAAATTACGACATATTTAAAAATATCGTAATTTAAATTTCAAATAATATTTTTAAAAAGTTATCAAAATATTTACATTTATACATATTCTGATTAAAAAAATAATATTACGTAATAATTATAATTTTTATATAAAAATATATATAATTCTATATTTCAAATGCCCTCTGGCGATTCTTATATTTTAATAAAATAATTTAATAAAAAGATTAAGAGAATTATAATACGTAACATTTTATAATAATATTATTCTATTTAATGTAAAGATAATAAAACTAATTATAAAAAAAAATTAATAAGAATTAAATAATTTTTTTTTAGACAAGTGCCAGATGATTGGAGAGCAAGATGGCGGATGATCTTTTGGACTCATGGATTTGGTATTAAATTTATTACGGAAAACTTTCTAATAATAAACTGAATTTAAAATTATACTTGTAAATAAAAAACTTAGGTAAGTATACGTATAATTTATATAAAGTATTTAAAGTTTTAATTAGAAATGAAAGAAAATGAAAATTTATTGGTAGGCCTAACGTTATAAATAAAAACAAATATATGAATTAAGTAATGTATCGTCGTTTTACACGACTTTTTGCAATAAAAAGCTTTCTTAAGGAAACATCGGATTAAATTAATATATCTGATTAAGAACTGCTAAGATTATTTACTCTCAAAAGATATATTTTAACGAAATGGAGGGATATTCTCTATAACATTTAAAGGTAATAATACAATAATCATTGCAAAGCAAATGAAAGATGCTCTTCATACTGTTTTCAATGTATCACATGTTGAAATGATTATAATACAAATATGATTTAATCAACAATAAAATAATATGATTTAAAATCAAATTATTTTATTGTTGCATAAAATTATGGAGAGAGTTTGTAATTAAATAATAATTATTTATCATGGTATTTATAAAATAAGAATTATTCTTAAAAACTTTTGATAAATTTAAATTCTTTTAAGTAAATACAGTAATTATAAAAAGGCAATTTATAAATGTAATGCTGTACAGGAATATATTTTAATATGCTTCTTAACAGATATGATAAAATTATCAAATAAATAAAAAGAGTTAGTCTTTTAAATTGAGTTTATTTTTAAAAATAATGTAATAACATTATTAAAAATCAATTAAAATTTGACAAATATTATTAAAATTTTGATGTTCTAAATAGTTTATGATATAGAATGCAAGAATCTATATATATATAAATGGACATGTTTGTCCCTATATTTCACTTTTCAGCCAAAACTACATATCGCACATGAATGGTGTTTGTATGTGGTAGTAGCCCCAAGTCTCCATTCGTGCACTATGGTGATTGCGTCTCAATAGCTATAAGGGTGCGGGAGATATGGGCTTGAAAGTGGTTGAAAGTGGAAGATTTTCTATTTAGATTTTAAAAATTTTCGAATTCGAATTGGTTCGATTATAGAACGATTGTAAACGTTGCAGAAAATTGATCAAATTGAAAATAGTTCGTTTGACTGGACGTAAAAATTCTCTAATTAGTCTGGAAACGGGGGACCTAATTCTTGCATTCTGTGAAAACGGGTAAGATT
>NW_019385154.1:123146-151822 GCF_000671375.1 Centruroides sculpturatus | reverse complement strand
ATACCTAGATCGGTAAAATAGGCGAATTTCTTCCTACAACTTCGGTCGTTGTTCGGGGTACAGTTAAGATTTTAACGAAGTTCGAGCGAAAACATAATTAGCAAAAAAAGTCGAAATAAAGTGATTAAACAAAAATGATTACAAATATCGTAAATAACAGTTCACAAATGCATATATAGAGACATATATATTTTTGAAGGGGGGAAATGGTCTTCACAATTTGAAATCGATCAAACACACTATGCGCGAATGCTCGTGTAAACGCGCGCCATCTATCGTAGGATAAATGTACTTCGCGGGAGTGTATTAAAAAACTTCCCGAAGTTTCATGGCAATCGTACTATGCCACAAACCTTCCCCGGAGTATATTAAACAACTTCCCAAAGTTTCATGACAATCGGATAAACGGTGTGGTAATGCATGAAGGACATAGGACACACAGACACACAGACAGACATACATTCATTTTTATATATATAGATGTAGCCTATTTGTGGCAAGATTCTGAAAATTCTTTACTTGTCAGAACCTGTAACATCTTGAATAATTGCACTGATACTGTCTTAATTTTTAACCATGTCTAGTAGCTTCAATATTTGCACAATCTGGCAAGGATGCAAATGAGTATGAAGTATGCAAGTAAAAAGTTTTTCTTTATAAATCTGATTATTAAAGCCAAATGAATTGCTTAATTATTGGGCTATAAGCTTAGTGTCACTATTAAAGCAGCCAAGGTAGACAAATCAAGAATACTAGATAGCAAAAGAAGTACATGCAACGCATCTTGAAAACAAAGTAGAAATCTTTGAGGCTACAGGTGAAAAAACACCTAACATCTGTCTTCTCTTAAATGCATGAAAGACAATTCCACCCACATCAATTGAATCAGAAAGGGCATTCTTGGTAGCAGGACTTTTCATTACTAAAATAAGTACCACATTGAGTGATGCAAGTATCGACTATCTTTGTTTTTTAAAATCTTATTGTAAAAATTTACAATATTTTGTATTATGTTTTATTTAAAAAATGAAAATTACCTTNAGAAAAAGTGGTCTGTTTCCCAGGATTCCTGGATATAATTAATTATTTTTAACATATAAAATAAATCTTGAAATCAAATGATTTTTCATTTTTTAAGGAATTTAATATGTCCTGCAACCTCCAAAACAACAACAATAATAATACTGTGTAAAATATGTATTAAAAATTATCTTTGAATTACAAAGAAATTTTCACAAATAGAAAAAAATTTATTGAAGTTTGCTGGAAAATGCTTACAAAAAAAAAAGTGCTTTTGAATTGAGTTGAAAAGTTAAAGAAAAATTAGCGAGATTGAGACCAAAGTTTTAAACGTGAAAACATATATGTCAGACATTCAGCGCTGCTTTCCTGTAAGCCTAGAAGTTTGACAATGGTGTTTGGATAGGTTTGGATAGTCAGTGGAATCATGCTTGACATTCCGAACACCATTGTCAAACTTCTAGGCTTACAGGAAAGCAGCGCTGAATGTCTGACATATATGTTTTCACGTTTAAAACTTTGGTCTCAATCTCGCTAATTTTTCTTTAACTTTTCAACTCAATTCAAAAGCACTTTTTTTTTTGTAAGCATTTTCCAGCAAACTTCAATAAATTTTTTTCTATTTGTGAAAATTTCTTTGTAATTCAAAGATAATTTTTAATACATATTTTACACAGTATTATTATTGTTGTTGTTTTGGAGGTTGCAGGACATATTAAATTCCTTAAAAAATGAAAAATCATTTGATTTCAAGATTTATTTTATATGTTAAAAATAATTAATTATATCCAGGAATCCTGGGAAACAGACCACTTTTTCTCGAAATCACGGGAGAAGCAAAGAACTGGAAAATAAGAAACGCTGCTGGTTATATTATTCAAAATGCTAAAATTTTTAAAAAGATATTAAAAATATACAGAATTAATATAGTAGTGTCATGTAAACTTTGCTCTCAATAACTCAACATTTTATAAAATTCATCATATCATCCAAAAAAAGAAAAAAAGAAATACAGTACATGTAATCTAATTTTTACCTCTATAACTTAATACTAATGTGTAAGATCAAATAAGTTATTGTTCTTCATTGGTGACACTTGATAATAGCATCAGTTCTGTGTGTTAACAAAGAATGTAGTTTTTTTTAAGGTACCACTGCAAAATGCCAAGATGCAAATGTTACTAACATAAAAGTAGCCACTGAATAGCCAATATTTTTTTTAATTAAAATTTAATTACAGGTGTAAATAGTCACTATTGGTAAGTTAATGTGTATATGAACTTGCTATTCAGCTGTTTAGACCAGCATCATTGCTATTCATAAAACTCATCATTTTCGATATTTCATCACCTTCTCAGTCCACATTAAGTTGAATTTACAGGACTCTACTACTGTATTTATCAAAGTTTTCAAATGAGATATTACATCTATATATAGTTTTTATGACAGTTTTACATGTCAATTTCAGGGCTAATTAATTAATATATTTTATGGCATTTAAGACATACCCCCATTTTAGCACAAGACAATATTCAGAACAATATTTAGAAAAAAGTGCAGTAAAACCTTGCTTTGTGACCATCTTACTTATATGGGGTACATAACAGCTGGGTGATTCATAATGGTTGATATTCAAATGGGTAATAGCTAGAAACTTAAAAACTTTTGCATGCTCAGCAATCATACAATTCTGTAGATTTTTTTTTTTTTGTAAATATTGGTAAAATATATATAAATATAAATGTGGTTGAGACTTATGAGGTACGAGTTATGAGTTATTTCCTACTTAGGAAATAATGTACTTTAGCATTGTTAATTATTGAGTGTCAGAAGCTGTTAACAAAGTGCATCAAAGAAACATAGTTCTTCGAAAATAAATTCTTTCAAAGAACTTTTATACTTTTTTGTTTTAATTAATGTATATTGTATTTAATGAATAATGTAATGTATTTTTAATTTTATGTAATTGTTGTCTTTGTTTTTATGTATATTTAGTAATTTTGGGAGTAGATATTAACGGTCCTTTGGGACTTTTCTATTTACTTGTAAAAATAAATAAATAAATAAATAAATAAAGTATGTAACATGTATTAATATGTTTGTTAATGACAAAATTGTTCTTTTAACTTGTTTAACTCATTTCTTAAAAACATTATTTAAATACACTGGATAGTAGATCAATAGAAAAGAATGGTGATTTTAACAAAGAAACAATAAAAAAATTTTTATTTTGTCTATTATTGATCTCTTATTTTGTCACCCAGATGTCTGGTGCTCATTTGGCGGTAGCCCAGTTAAACATTACCCACTTGCCATCACCCAGTTAAATATTATCCTGATTAGAACAATATTTAGAAAAACGTACAATAAAACCTTGCTTTGTGGCCACCTCACTTATATGGCCTTCCTGAAATTTCTCTGTAAAACTGTATAAGTTTTAATATAAATCAAACTCTATCTAGGTAGCTAATGGCCATCTCATTTAAGTAGCCAAAGTAGGAGTGGCCTAAAGTGATATTTATTTCTGTTTATATGACCAATAGAATAGGAAAACACAATTTCTGAACTCAACATATTGTTTAAAATGCTTTAAATGGAATTGAACTTTGTTGCTCTAGTTTTGGAACAGTTTGCTGAGTTCCCTCTCAAATATGACATTCTGTCAGAAAATGAAGCAAATAAACAAATCTAATGATGCACAGAAATATACAGTTATATATAACACAAAGAAAAACTGAAAGAGGGGAGACACTGTGCCACACAGAGATGCAGCAGACCAAAGAAGACAATGACCTATGACCAAAAAAATGTAAAGCGCACCAACATAGAAACGTCTAATACAAAATATGTCTTAGCACACAGGGATTACATTTTTACTTTCTTTCACACTCTCTCCATCGCTGTGTGCTATATACCATATTTTACGAACTATAAGACGCACTTTTTTCTTCAAAAAATTGCCTCCAAAATTCAGGTGCATCTTATACTCGAAATTAATATAAAAATGTCCAGTGTTTGATTTAAAATTCCTGTGTTTTAAAAATGGCCATATATTTGATGCCGTGGGAAACCTATCTCTGTCTGGCAACATTGAATTCAACTGGCAGCAGCAATGCACTGATGTGATAAACATGAGTTGCGGGGTGTCGGGATAGAATCATCTGGATGTATGATTCCTGCACTTTTTCTCTTTTCAAACGAGCAACGGTTGTCGCCTTAGAAACTTGGATTGTGAGACGACCACGAATCTGAATCCATGACCGCAGATTGGCCAGCAATCATCGTGCAATCATCGTATGATCAGCGGACATCCAATAGTGCTACTAAGCGTTGATTGGTGGATCAGCATTTGCTTCAATCTGTATAAAAGGATTGAATTTAGGTGGTAAAAATGGTAAAAATGTTATTTTTTAAAAAAAATTGCTTAAAAATTAAGTTGTGTCTTATAGTCTGTAGCGTCTTATAATCCATAAAATACGGTACATAACAAATATCAATTATTTCAATTTAATTTTAACATTTTCACGAATGTATCGTCTCGATTTAATGCTTCAGATACATGTTTGGGGTCTGGAATTTTGTCTTTGACAGCTTGATAAATTTTTCTCGGTCTTCTGCATTCTCCCGTTCTTTGAATTTTTGGACGACCTCGTTTTCATTGGCCATGCGACTCTCTTTTTGAATTTCTCATTGTTCTTCCAGATATTCATCCACGTTAGATTCATTATCAGACTCTTCATCTAGTTTTGTATCGTCTTCACTGTTCATCTCTGTCATCTGATTTAGCAGTATTATACACGTGTTGTTTGGTGTTTCAGCAGCAAAATCTGGCTCAACAGAGATACCTTTCAGAAAAGTGTTACTTGTGTGGATTGTTTCAACAAATCTCATGTCATGTGCTATGATGACAGTCTTAGTGCTTTGTTTGCAGAGTCAATATGCTTTTGACTCATTTGAGTATCTGACCAACACGTATTCATCACCTTTCAGATGAAATTTTCCTTGTTTTCAAGTCTTGTCCAGTACTATAGCTTTACTTCCAATAATTTTAAAGAAACCAACATAAGGTTTACGCTTAAACCATAGCTCATTTGGTGTTTTTCCATTGAGGGCTTTTGTCACACTTCTATTTTGTAGAAATGTGACCGTATTGATTGCTTCTGCCCATAGTGACTGAGGTAGACCTGCTTGCAACATTATGCACCTCGCCATTTCGACAAGTGTCCTTTTGCACATTCTGCTACACCATTTTGTTATGGGTTTAGTTGTCATACGATTCCTTTTTCTTTGAGGAATTTGTTAAACGAGAACATTTATTAGCTTACATACATCCTACTTGGATTTTACATGAATTGCGAAATTATATCCCGACTTACACGAATTCGACTTACACGGTTATCGCTTGGTTCCACCTATCATGTAAGTTCGGGGTATCACTGTACCATCTTTATGTTTGACGATTGCATAATTCTCCTTAAATACAACAATATATCCTTTGTCAGTGACACTTGCTACCAATAAGGTTGTGGCACAATTCCAGTACATATAATATGTTTTATAGTTTTACAGAACTTATTGCTTGTTGATTTACTTTTAAATTGAGATTCACATCACCTATACCAACTGCTTGCACATAATTTTCTGTGGCAGTATATACTTTAGACCAGTGTTTTTCACCCTGTGGGTCGTGACCCCAGGGGGGTCGCAAAGCCTTACACGGGGGGGTCGCATGTAAAAGAAAAAGACAAGTGTTTGTAGGTCCTACACTACAATAAAAAAAACTACAATTTCAGTGAGAAGGCTGTGCCTGTTTATTTTACAGTACAATTGGTTTTTCAATCGATATTTAGGTTTCAACAGAAAGAAAATTAAATATGTAGTTAAACACTGATATAGTTTTAATATGGCCTTGAGAGGTTGCCAGAATTTTTTAACTTGTAGAGGGATCGCATATTCAAGAAGGTTGAAAAACACTGCTTTAGACTGTTCAATTTGATCTAGAGTTAAGAATTTTTATTGGTTATTACACATATGTCTTGTAGCACCACTATCTAAATACCACTTTTTCAATCTGTTTGTGAATTCCACATTGCATGCGATTGTAGTAAGGGCACTGCTAGTAACTTTTACGTTTATGCATCTTGTTTATGATTTACAGGTTCTACTGATATGTCCAGTTTCACCGCAGCTGTAGCATCTTCTGTCGAATCTTTGGCCTCTGAATCTTGTATTATTTTCCCTCGAGTTCATTTGTGACTGTTTTATATGGTTGGACTTTCCCTTTGAAAATAATGCATCATTTCTCTTGTTCTCAGTTAGCTTTGTAATGTGCTCCCTCTGACTTGCTTCCTCCTGTTTTAATTTTCTTTGGGGTTTTCAAGCAAAGGTATGTCATCACGTGACTCTATGGCTACACTAAAGTTTTCATATTCATTTGGTAGTGATCCGAGGAGCATAATTGATAGTAATTCTTCTGGGATTTCTATTCCCGCTTCTTTCAGTTGATCAGCTTTATTTGTGAACTTGTTTATGAACTATGTAATCGTCATATTTTGCCCTTTTTCCATTCATAGTAACTGTTTGTACAACATTGCCTTTCTAATGGGGTGACTGGAATATTGCCTTAAATCTGTCCCACACTTCTTTAGACTGTTTTGCATTTTCACATGGTTTAATTGCCCAAGACTAAGTCTTAGATTTATTAGCGCCAACACCTTTGTGTCTTGCTTGATCCATTCTTCTGGGCTTCTTTCTGGTTTTATTTCAGTACCATCAACATATTTCTACAGATACATGAGAACACTTCTCATCTGTATTTTCCAAAGTTTGTAATTGTCCTCATTCAACTTCTCAATATTTGACAATTCACTAGGACCCGCTATATCGAATTAGATAATAAATTCATTTACTTACTTCTTATACTAGATATTCTTTCCTTGTAAGCAATCCTGGGTTCATAACTTGTCAGAAAATGAAGCAAATAAACAAACCTAATGACACACACATATACAGTGGAACCCCGGTTAACGAACTTAATCCGTTCCGCGACTCCGTTCGTTAACCGAATTGTTCGTTAACCGAAGCAATTTTTCCCATAGAAATTAATGCAAATGCAATTAATCCGTTCTTGTCTCCGAAATTTTTGTGATTTTATTTGTAATACACAGTAGATTTTCTTTGATGAAAATGTTGGAAAACGTAGTACAGTATCTATTATTACAGCAACAAACATGTAAACTTTATTTAATAAAATAGCACTGTACATTCCTTCGTTTGTTGTAGTTGGTGGCAGAAAAGTGGAGATATACGAACCTTACCTTCAGGGTACTAAGACCGCTTAGCCAACGAGTGGCTAAGCGGTCTTAGTACCCTGAACAGGGGGAGTTCGTTCGTGAGTTCACACCTCGCTCAGACGGGCTGGCCACGTGGAGTTTCCGAGTTTTCTCCATGTCTGTTACGCCTAAATAGGGGCCAGTTTCCCTTAAAAACACCTCCCAGAAAGCATTCCCCGTAGGCAGATCGCCCAAGTGTTGCGTTGCCATAACTTAAAAAACAAACGAACTCTTTTCGTAAGAAACAAGAAATTGATCTAAAGTTGATTGTCTTACTCTTTTAATAATCAAAATTTTTCTCAAATGTGATAGCGCATTGTCGTTTATATTGCGTTGTCGTTTTCTATTGTCACTACTGTATAACTTTTTTCTTTCTTGGATTATTGATTAAATATATAAATCACAAAACTGAAAAAAGAAGTACTGTATAGCACAAACATTCGGAAAAGCAATGCTTAACTCGCGCATGCATAACACCAACTAAAATTTGACACAAAATACCGTTACGTTCGTTATCCGAATTTTGTTCGTTATCCGAGACAAAATTTTTGCAAAATAAAAGTTTGTTAACCGATTTGGTCGTTAACCAGGACGTTCGTTAACCGGGGTTCCACTGTATAACACCTACTGCTGAGAATGATGAGAATTGCTGTGAATCAAACGAACTATTTTCAATTTGATCAATTTTCTGGAATGTTTACAATCATTCTATAATTGAACCAATATGCAATAACAAATTCGAATTTAAAACAGTTCGAACATTTGGTTAAAAAATCAAAATATATGAAAATATAACAGTGTCTGAAATGTTATCAATTTAATACACCTAAGTACTCAATGAAGACTAAATGCAGATAAAAACAAAAAATTGCATTTAAAATAGTACAGTAGAAGCCATTCTTCTGGTTAAGCCTTAATCTTCTCCCTCTCCCCCACTGTGGGGGAATTTTGAAAAATCCCTTCTTAGTATGCATTTTCATGACGTACCCTAACTGTGTACCAAATTTCAGCTCTTTAGGTTCAGCGGTTTGTTCTGGGCAATGATGAATCAATCAGTGACTCAGTCAGGACAAGTAATTTTATATATTTAGATGATGTCTATTTTCAATAGATGAAAACATTAGTAAATATTTTCTTTATTTATTAGTTACATAGGTGCTGGTTTTGGTTTGGTTGTCTTTGAATATTGTTGACCTGAGGCAGATCTTGTATAAGATTGAAAATGTTTGTTGAATTTACATTAATATTATTTACTCAATTGTAAAGGTTTTGTTTGATATACTTAGTTATTAAGAAGGTAATTTCGTTGTCATATTAAGGCTGTGTACACATTAGGCGTTTTTAAATGCGCGTTTTAAAGAACCAAGAGTTCTGCATAAGTATACATATTCAAACGCACGTTGATAGATTTTTGTTAGAACACGTGTTTTGTGGGCGTCAGCCACGTGCTTTGAGATATATGTGCTGCCGTGTTATTGTACATTCAATCGCGCGTTTTTAGGTAGAGTGGACGCATGTTGGCCAAAATGGAGAACGATCATTTCGATACTGATCTATTTATTGATGAAATCTAAAAGAGACCAGCCATCGTCAAATGATTTTATAGATATTCTAAAAGAATTTAAAAATTTGGGTTCATATTGTCTTAGTTTTGGATACAACGTCACAAACATTCCATGCATCAGTCTATCTCGTAATATTGGGTGCACCCAAAATTCTCTTTGCTTTTTGCCATCGTTTTTTATAGTGACGATGGAGGAGGCACACACAACCAATTACTTTCACGTCCATTTCCAAACTGAGCCAGTGCGCACGCTCCTCTAAACAGTCGTTGAACGCTGAGTTAACGCGGTGTATGTACGCTGCTAACGTGCGTTTAACGCAACACAAAACACTTAATGTGTACACAGCCTTATTATTAATTTCCAGAAATACAATTTGAACTATAAAATACTAAACCCAAATTGCCAATAAAAGAAATGAATTGTTTTACTTAATCATAATAGAAAATTTATGTAATCCTTATCAGTTTTAAATGTAGTTTGTAATATAGAGATGTAGTTATAAAACAAATGTACTATAAAGGACTATGGAGTGGTATGCAAAATTTCTGACTTCAATACTGATTTCAGCTCCTCAGTTTTTAAATATACAACTCCATTTTCTTCATAAAAACTCAATATGTATTAATAAGATTAAAATGGTATAGCATTTCATCACTAGTAATCACCAGATTACTTTTTAGGCTTTAAATCTACATTTAAATATAGGTTTAAGTTCATATCAAGTTGGAGCAATTTTACATGTAGATTTTAACGCTATACAAAATTGCTCTAATTCTGATTCCAGTTCTATAGCCCTAGTACTACATGCATATAATGTTTTATAAGAGTTTTTGGGAGTTTTTCCTCTATTACACTCCTCTCCAAAAAATAAGCATAACATGCAAATTCTCAGATAAAGAGCAAGTATGTGAATTTTATTGGATGGATACTTGATACTTTGAGTACAATATGCAAATACCAAAATACAGGTAAAATACACATTGGGCCTATTTGAAATATAAATATGCAAATCATCCTATTGGTAAAAACAGGTATTTCAAGTGTGTGCAATATCTTAGACCAGTGGAAGTTAAGGCCAGGTCTTCCACTCACAAGTTGAAAACTAGAATCCACAACCTAATCTCTTCAAAATTATGGGGATATGGCTTCACAATTGATAATTTAAATGAGCTGGTTCATCTACTGAAGCACTATCCCAATGGGGGTGCCTCACTGTCTTGGATTTTAACCCAGATATGCCCAAATTTTTTCTATAACTCAAACACAAATTTTTTACAATATATCTGTATTAAAAATTTTATTTGAAAAAATTCATTTTTTGAGGTCCTATATATATATATATATACAGTCAACCCCCCCATAACGCGGTAGATACGTTCTGCTTTATAAGAATTTTGCGTTGTAGGAATCCTTAAATACGTGAGCCAATCACAGCCCGTCACGTGTGCAGTTTACAGACTACGACTGTTTGAAAGGCTTTCTTCCATAAAATTAATCGATTTTAGACTAATTTGACTCAACATTTCCAAATTACATATCATTTTTTGTGAATAATCCGTATAAACTATGCTATAAACGAAAAATTGTAGGATTACGTACCGAGTGTGCACTGTTCGACGACGCCATTCCATTACTTAAGCTTGTTTTTGTCGCGGAGCAGCGCACCAAATGGCGGTCGCGTTTTCTGATAAGTTATTTTTCTGCAAAAAATTCATTGAACTTTGGAGACATCATTAACAGAAATAATTTTTATGGCCGTTGAATAAGAAATGTTTTTTCACAAGAAATGTATAAAATTACAGTACTGTATTAGACTTACAAATATATATAATTTATATATACAAACCTATATTTATATATATATACCTAATTTATATATAATTATATATACAGTACCTAATTTATATATAATTTAAATATAATACTGTACAGACGATAGTAAACTCAACTTGCCCGCCTAAAATCTCCATAGCGTGTGTGAGACCCGAAAGGCCCCTGGGTCTAAATCAGTAATTTTATTAATAATGTTAAAATATTGTCACCAAATATTACTTCGTTTGGGTGAGAAAAATGACGTTTTAGAGTGGGAAAATTAGATAACAGATGTTACTTCCTTTCACAGAAGTTAGTGCATCCTCTGTTTTTCCCTTATCTGCAAAAACTCTCGCTTTGATGGGAAATGTTTACCCCTCACATATCCCCCTTTCCATCCGTTCTCACGGAGGAGACTTTGCATGATGATTGGTCGCAGATCGTGACATATAGAGGAAATTTGTCCGAATTCAGGGTGTTCAGCGACAGATCTGGAAGCGTCCAAACTCCACACATTTTCCTCCTGATGACCAACGTCCTTAGGCGAGTCACACACAGAATAATTCCAGAGTTAGCACTTAGAAAATATACTTGGATTTTGTGCACATATTGATCTCCCATGGAAAGAAGTAAATGAACTTTATCTCCAAAGTGTCCCTTGCCTACAGAGAAGAAGACGAATGACAACTAAAACAGGTTGTATGTTTTATAACGATTTTGTGAGCTCTCTCTCTCAATCGCGCATCGGTATAGTATAAGTCCATGCATATATAGTGTATCTTAATTGTCGTTTTTATATCCCTCGTTCCTTGATATTTGTATCAGTTTTACTTATTGAATCATTAAATTTACTTTAGTTTGTTTTTAAAATCAAAATGTCTCTTAAGTTTGTGTCCGAATCAGATCTCATACGCGTGTTTGTCCGCGGATCGATAAATTGACAAACTGGTGTCAGCCCTGACGAGCATCCGGACTTCACAGTTCAGATCTACTAGCGATTATCGCTCTCCTATGAAATTTTTGAGATCAGATCTAGTGATCTGCATCGTAGAGAACTAGTCTTACCAACTAGCTGCCTAGTAAGTGATACAGGCGTAATAAACCTACCCTGTACCCCAGGCTAATCTCGTGGCACTGAACAGCGGAAAGTAGTTCGGTTGCTCTTCCACTATTGCGATGAGGTTTTACCACATTTTACGAGTCTCTTTTAGCGTCCTTATACGAATACGGTTGCAATTTTTTGCCACGATATGCGAATCCTCATTATTTGAACCCATGTTATAGGGGGGTCTACTGTATATCAGTATATTTGCAATACATTGCATAAATGACAATTGATTTATTGTTCCTTTAAACTTTTTATGAACATTATGAGCTCATATCCATTGCATATTTTCTTGCCATAAATATATTGTTTACACCCATGACTACCTGTATATATTTTTCTTTTGATGAATGCATTTTCCAAAATATTTCTATTTAGGTGAGTAAAGAGTGGACAAATCTTAGCAAATTTATCTGACTTGTCCAACTTGAAAATGAATATTGAACAAAATAAATTCAAATTTGTTTCTTGAAATTGCTTAATAAACTAATATATTGTTAAAATCTTCAAAATGTTTCCAACACATTCTTCTAGGAACTGGGACATTAGTGTGTTGATTAAAATAGGAGAAAAATCAGTTGCTTACTTTTTTGTGGGTCCTACCCTTTAGAATTATTCCAACTGGTCTCAAATTACTACAGAAGAAATTTGGACTTCATATATTAATATTTAGAGGTAGCTCAATGACTACAATGTTTATAAAAGAAGCAATTTATGACAAACTAGCAGACCCCACCACGCGTTGTTGTGGCTCAAAATGTATCTATTATAAATTTATAACACTTCCCCCTTGGGGGGAAATTTTTCGAAAAATTTCTTCTTCGTGTGCATTCTCTTGACGTACCCTATTAAAACGCAATCAAAAATGCAAAAACCTGCATCTAAAATAGTATAATAGAAGCCAAGTTCTTCATGGTAAGCCTTAATCCTGTCTCTCTCCCCCGCAGGGGGAATATCGAAAAATTTCTTCTTAGTGTACATTCTGTTGACGTATCCTATTAAAACGCAATCAAAAACGCAAAAACCCGCATCTAAAATAGTATAAATAGAAGCAGAGTTCTTTACCGTAAGCCTTAATCCTAACCATCTCCCTTCAGTGGGGTTGAATTTTGACATGTATATTACATAAAAACACATGCGTATTCGAATGCAGCGTTGTGTCAAAATTTCAAAGGAATCGGTTGGAACAAACAAACATTACATTTTTATTTATATAAATAGATAGAAGATGATCTGCTTTAGTTCATTTTCACAGAAAAGCATAATGCCTCATAGAAAAGCAAACTTAGGGCATCATACTCGTAGCGCCATCTGTTGGACATAAAAGCCTTAACCTAGATTATTTCTTTTAATTTATATGAATGTTTAACGGAATAATATACATCCTATGTCCACCCTGAAGTTCCATTCTAAATATTGGTGAAAGAATTTTTGAAATCGGATGAGTAGTTTTGGAGATTACCTGCTGCATACAAACTTACTTACTTACATTACCTCTTTATAATATTAGTATAGATATAGATGAAAACATACAAGACCTGTTTTGGTAAACCAGACTTGTTTCACTTTTTTGGACAATTACAGACAAATTAAATAGTCATGTAGACTCTACAATATTCAAAAACTTGATGGATTACAAACCAAAATGCAACAAAAAATTTTTAAGCATCACAATTCACAAAATTTGAAATTTTCAGTACTATGTTCAATGTAACTTTATCAGTTTATTTTGGTAGAGGCAGAGAATGTCTATTTCTTGCTGTCTGGATAATCTGCTTCCAACTGCTCCCTCACTAGTTACTCTGTCTTCTGTACAGCTTACATCATATTCTTCTTCAGTATCTGTGCTGCTGCTTGAGGATATTAGTTCTGCTATTTCTTCACCACTTCTCTTCAAATCTATACTACATTTTCTGTTAAGCATCTGTCTTTGTGTTGATTGTTTCTCCTTTGCAGCTAATTTTGCATCCACACCTACCATTGACTCTTTGTCCTTTCTCACACTGAGCTAACAAGAACTCATGATCCTCTGGAATTTTTATCATTTCAACTGCTTTAAGATGAGAAATGTCAAAAAGTTCATCTAGTTTACCTAACAAATTCAGCCTCATTTGTTTACTGTGTTACAGATAGTTGCCTCTTGTTTTTCTTTAACAAATGCCATTCTTCAAATGTTCGTTCTAGTTTAGTTATGCAGTTTCTTGGATCCGTCATTGGGATCCTTGCCATTTCATAAAATATTGCCAGCTTTTTGACTGTAACAGCTGATGACTGATAGTTTGTTTCAGTTGAAGATAGTGATGTAAAAACAAATCAAGAGCCTGATGTAAGGATGGCAACTTGTTGCCAGTTAATTCAGTTACTATTGAACCAATGAGGTGGTACACTTCAGTTTTAGATCTAGTTGCTGTTGCTGCCATATTTATTTATTAATAACTTTGCTGAAAGAATAAAAATGTATTATGTGACTTGCTTGAGCAGGTTCTAGATTATAGTCTATGCATCTGATGATATCAGCAGTCCTTCAGCGGCATGCCTGAATTTTTTTATACAAGCCAAATAGCCAATAGATGCTGATGTAAGCAGTATGAATCACTGAGTCAGCCTCAACTAGAAACAGGAAAAACATTTGCAGTATGACTTGATAATGTCAGTAAAATAAAGATCATGAGTCATGACAGAAATTAGTTCTGTGGGAATGTCATGTAACTAATGTGTGATTAATTTAATGGTTTATTTATTGAGATGACCAGCTACAGTTTTACAAACTGTTGTACTAAAATGGATAAATTGTAGTTGAAGCTTGTGATTACCTTACACTCATGATTACCTTACACTCATCCTTACTATTTGGAACCTATAAAACTTCAGTGACATTGAGCTACCAGTAAATATTCACCAATAGAGTAGATTTTTGGCACGAATGTTTTCTATATATATTGGAACAGAAATAGAAGGTAGGAGGTTCACATTTACAAATTGTAAAAATGAGCTGTACCCTACTAGGACATATCCACTGAGAAGAAGCATGTCAATAAAACATTTTACTTCATTCATTTCAAGTTGTATTAATCTATTTTTCTGAGAAAGTACCAATTTATTTCATTTGTAATTATTTCCAACAGCTTTTTGTCAAAAAATAAACTAAAAAGAGATAAAGATGTATGTTCAGAGAAGTCAATCCCGTAGGAATTTTCAAAATCTTTGGCATTTGATAACAAGTCTTTTTGGACATAATCAAACACTTTTTTCTTTGTCATCATCCTCTAGCATTGATTTACATTTAATTAATTTATCAGATTGAACTTAATGCACATTATACAATTGTTATTATAAACAAAAAATTTGCTAACAAAAATTTATAGTTAATCATTGACATAAAAAATAACATACCTTGCAAACCTCTCTCTAAATTCTTCTGTTTTCTAAAATCTAGTAGTATATATTTCAAATAGATCAAAGATTTTCACTAATGATTAAACTGATAGCTGTCGGCTATGAGACAGAAACTTAAACTAACAGGAATGAACAATAATATTGCTACTTTGTTAATAGACAGATATGTTTGGACTTTTTTCAAATATATGTCATTGGGCATATCTGGGTTAAATTTTTGTACCCATTGGTGAGGTTATAACTGTTTCTGAGCTCTGAGAAATTTCTTACTCCAGATAGCTAACAACTGTGCTCTTTTATGGAAAGTTTTGGAGCTGGCACACCTTTGTAACTCATCTTTCTTCCATTTCAATTGCAACATCTTTTTTTACAACAATGGGGAATCCCTATTTCAGGATCATGTGAGTTCATAATACACTTCCTTGAGCAGAGGATTCTTCAACTTTCTTGCTGAACATTAATCCTTATAAAAGATATATAGATGGCATCTTCATTATATGGAAGAGGAAGCCACTTCTCAAGGATAAGAAAACAGGGAAAACTACTACTGCTCCCTCAGTGTACACCTTAGAGCAGGGGTGGCCAACAGTTTTTGCCCCTGGCCAAATTGGAAAGAAAACTTTTTTCATGGGCCAAACCAGAGGCTGCCCTAGGAAGATTTTGAGATGGTGCACAATTTCATTGTGGTGTCACCCCATAGAGATTACAGATACATTTTTCACATTATCATGCTTTACCAACATTCTATGCTGTACTTAGGAGATTTGTAATGGACAATTAACTCTAAATGTACAGTGAGTTGTTGACCTTTTTTTTTCAGGCATCAGAATTTTTCATCGAGCTATTCGGACTTCAGTAGCTAATATTGAAAGATTAATTGCGGGCCACATAAATTCATTAGACAGGCTGTATGTTGGCCATGTCTGCCTTAGAGGATGATGATGATCTTATGCATCAACAAGCCATACTATTAAGAACAGCCATACAGTTGGAACTAATTAGGGATCTGGAGACCCTATAAATTTTTAAGATGGATATGAGGAGCATCTGTCTCAATTTCAAAAAAGAAAAAGACGGGCAAAAACCCCTCTTTTTCTTTTTTGAAGTTGAGACTGAAGAGGGGTGAAAGCCCGAAACGCATATCTGTATGAATTAAAAGTGGATGATAAAATTATTTGCCAAGTGTCGATAAATTCACCAAGTCGTGACATTGAATTAAAAGAAAAACCTGTTATGATGCTTCTCTGTAAGGCAGCAAGCATCCAATAATTGTTCATACTTCTGGCAGTATAATCAGTTTTAAATTTCAAATGTAATACAATCAATTTTTTAAAGAGTGTACTCCATGGTTTATCAAGCATTCCATTTTAGAATTCTGTTGTTCTTGAAGAAGGTCTTTGGGGTAGGCCAAAAATGTTTGAAATGTCTGGATTTTGTACTGCTGCACTGACTGTGAGGTTTGTGGATATGTTATATTTTTACATAAAAATAAATTGGCTTTAATCAACTGATTTTATTATTGTAACAAATTCACCACAAATTTGTGTAAATTCACATTTGTCAAGTACAATAAAAAACCAGTTTAATGGACTAATTTGGATAAGAAAGTGTCTGCTCAAGCCGAAAGTTCATTATATAATACAGTAGGTTTTCCAAATGTGTGTGTTAAAAAATTGACAAATTAGCTAGTTTATCTGTTTTTACTTATGTAGATAAGTTTGTAATTAAAATTAAGTATGAAAATTTAAATTTCACATAAATAGGTGGACAGTACATAATAACATTTATTGAGATTACATATACAATTATATTTACTAACACAATACAATACAACTTTATCAATGCAGGTACTTAAACTGCTGTCCATTACAATTTACACAGCTGTGAAGTCTACATTTTGTCATTTCATGCTTTGCCAAACATTTTTGCACATGTATCTTTGTGTAGTAATTTCTTGAAATGCATGTCTGATTAATTTTTAAACCATAGCCATAACCAAATTAAATATACACCATTGTTATAGTATAACCCTAACACAAACCCTATTCCACCTACTTTTGGTTCACCCTGTATTATTGCTTATCTAATCACTACAGTTGTGAGACTGTAATAAACGAGTATATGATCTAAATCAGAATAAACAAACAAACATTTTTAGAAAATACACTTTAATTGTATTTAACTAAATAAATAATGATCATAAAAAGAAACAAAATTTAAATTTGTCAAAAGCATAAAGATTTCCTATTTATTCGTCTTCAGATGATAATATATTGAGATGATGATACAGTAGAGCCTCGAAAACTCGGCACTCGATAACTCGGCCACACCCTGGCAGGGCAAAAATACCCTTAGATAATTAATTTTCATCATAGACAGCTTTATGCCTCATAGAGTATTTTTCTGAGGTCTGTCTTATCAAGTAAATTACTGTACACAGTGTATTCATTAATTTTCATTTTAATGTAGTAAAGGCTCTATGCCTTCATAAAGGACGTACTTTTCCTTTGTTTAAGGGTATTTGGGCAGTTTATTCTCTGTTGTATTCTCAAGCAAACAATACATACAAGTACAGTACAATATTTTCTGAGGAAACACTTATTCTTATCCTTTTTTAACCCCATTCCCGATAACTCGGCATTTTCACAAACTCGGCCACCCTTCGGTCCACATTAGGCCGAGTTTTCGAGGCTCTACTGTATAAAGTTAAGAGCAATGACTCTTGGACTGAAGGGGGAAAAAAATCTGTTAATTTAATTACACAGAAAAAAACATTAAAATTTTTTACATATGATATAAGGACTGGAAATTTTGTCCATTATATTGAGGTCCATTAAATCAAGTTTTACTGTAATGTATGATTTTCTTTTATTTGTAAAAATGCTTTTAATGTGATTGATAAAGTAGTTTTATCAGATGTTGCAAAGACAAAATATTCCTTTTTTTTATTTCCCTTTTGCAAAATATCTGTGTTGTTTTACTTTGAATCTCTCAATTTCCAACAATATACAAAACAGTATAGGATGCCATTTGAAACAAAAAGGTTGATAGCAAGTGTGCTGTGGTGAGCAGAGGAGAAAAATTTGCATATCAGAAGCACATTGTTAAGACAATGGCATTTGGTGCATAAGACAAGTGGTGCTTTTAGAAAAAAAATGGATGGTTTAAAAAAAATAATTGGGTATCAGCTAGCTGTACCAGCCAGCTGATACCCAATTATTTTTAAATTTAATCAAAGTATAATCAAAGTGTCAAGCAATATAATCAAGTTATATAATAAGTGTCAAGCGAATTAAATAAAAGCAAAGTATATAATAAGTGTCAAGCGAATTTAATCAAAGTGTCAAGCGATATACAATATATATGCGTAGAGCACCGGTCACAGGTTCCAGATAGTGTAACGTTAATCAAAGTATTTCATTGATTAAAACATATACAGTAGAGCGTCGTTTATCCGAATCAATTGGGGACTGGGGTTGTTCGGATAACTTATTTTTCGGATAACCAATTATGTACAAAAAAATATATTAATTTATCCCGTGTTGAAATTTTTCTCCGTTGCATGGCACTTTGCGTTGAATTTTCATCGATGTTAAGCCTAACGAAGNATCAATTATGTGAAAAAACAAAATGTGTAATCCCAGCATCATTGATGAAGAGATGCTCTTTATCCCTTCAAAGTTATGGAAGGTATAAGCTTCATCTCTGATCAATGATGCTGGGATCATATCATGTTCTTCCAGATAACTAACTGATTATAAATGATACTTACTCTTTCAAATCAATAATGCCATGAAGGTAAAATATATATAATCCAGAATTGTTTGTGTTATTTTTTATCTACTACTCCTTATTTTATTTATAATAAACCATTACAAATATGACTCAAAATCTGAACAGATGTTCATCATTTGCCATTCATTCCTATCAATATAATAAAAATTAGGAGGTACAGTACAGTACATCTAGGGATGGATCTAGGTTTTTCAGGGCCTAGAGCTTATTGAAATCCAATGAGGCCCCATGTTTTGTTGGTTTAAGAATCTTTACATTGATTACAATAAAACAAATAATAGTATAAATTATCATTATTATATTATTAATATTAACTAATTTTTACTATACACATTGGCGTACCGTAGTGGGGGCGGCCCGCCCCGGGCGGCACTTTTTAGGGGTCGGCAAAATTTCAGAATAAATAATAATAATATCTTGTAAAAATTTGAAACATCCTAATCTGTACTTGCATCGCGCCTACGATAGTGCTATCGTCAGGACAGTCCGGGAATCTCGCCGTCCGGGTGAAGAAGTAATTTTTTTTTTTTTTTTTTTTGCTTGTACGATTCATTCGCGTTTATATACACCACTAATATCCAATAGAATTATTTTAAACAGGTCGCTGCACTACCACCGAATATTTCATTGCTTGTTCTGTGACAAAACTGAATTTTGATCTTTTAAATTGAAATACCTAAATAAGGGGGCCGAAATTTTCCTTTGCCCCGGGCGGCTGACACCCACGGTACCACTGACTATACAATAGGTGCTCATTGTTAATGAAAAAGTATTAAAAATATATGATGATAATTCAATTTTTGCCCCCCTGAAAGCCTCCAACGCCTTGTGGGCGCTGGAGGCTTTCAGGGGGGCAGTAGAAGGCTCAGTGATTTAAATATGAGTTTTATTTCTTCTCATTGAAACATTCTTTGATCTCAGAAATAGGATATGGGTCACATCCTATCCATATAATAATGCATGTTTAAACATTATATTTGCAATAACTGTTTTTAAGATATGCAACAGATGGTAATGTAAAAAGGTAAGTTAAAAAATATGGGGGCACTAGATTTTTTATAATGTCAAAGTGGGCGGTGATCGAAATAAGTTTGAGAACCTGTGGTTTACAGCAACGCGAGAACGATCTGCCAAAGGGGGAATGCCTCCCGGGAGGTCTTTTATGGGTAACTGGCCCTATTTATCAATAGATATTACAAAAGTGTAGAAAACCCGAAAAATTCCACGTGACTAGCCCATTGGCGAGGCGTGAACCCACGACCAGTGTTCAGTGGTTTTATCCACTCCGCCACTGGTGAGCGCTCCGCAATTTAGGACTCAGCCGAGAGCGAACTAGATCAGTGATTTTCAACCAGTATGCCGCAAAAACTTTTGAAGGTTATTAAATCAATTATTTTCGAAAGAAGCCCAAAGAACAATAAGTATACATGTCAAAATTAAAACCTCTTTAAATTGATTATACGAGTTTTTAATTTTTATAATAAACTAGCTGCAAGGACCCGTTTCGCTGGGTTTTTATTTGTAATATAGTTTTTTTATATATATAANAAATATAAAAACAATAAAAAATTATATTTCAGAAGTTAATTTAGAATCAAAAACGTAAAATATTTGAGTAGCCGAAGACATAGCCAAAGATTACAGCGCCACAGCACTGGCGAAAATTTAAATTTGTCGACTGAAATTCCTTCGGATAAACGACGCTCTACTGTATATATATTTTCCCTGGGTTTATTACCTTGCAACAGGAAATAAGTGGGTAAAAACTGAAAGAAATATCTTAATTATTTGCACATTTTTGGAGCTATCAAAACAATTGATTAACTGTATTTATAGATTACAGCTACAAAATTTGAAATACAGTAGAGCATCAATTATGCGACCCCCAATTAACCGTCACATCAGTTAATCGACTGTTCTAGTCAGCAAATTTCAAATGCCTGCTAGTGATTTGGAACTATATTTGGCTATTGGAACTAAATATTTGGCTATATTTGATTGGAACTAAATATTTGGCTATATTGGAACTATATTTGGAACTAAATATTTGGCTATGTCTTGGCTACTTTAATATTATTTTTGTTGAATTTTTGTGTTTTAGCTGGCAACCACAGCTCGACCATAGAAGGGAGACCAGTATTTAAACAAGACTTAATTTTCTAATTATGAGTGATTGTTTGTTTTGTGAACAATAAAATAATTTTAAAATAATTTTTAATGATACAATAGCGATGATTATTATTTTTAAAAAAATTTGTTAGGCTTACCATCAATGAAAATTCAACGCAAAGTTGGTTAATAGCAATATACTAATATACTAATTACATGGGATATACTAATATACTATACTAATAATGAATTTTTTTCATTCTTTTTGGTTATTCGATTTTTTCAGTTATCCAACCAACCTGAGTGATCAATTTAGTTGGATAATCGATTCTCTAATGTAATTAGCTTTCATAGTTAACCCAGTTCAATGTTTTCCTATTCAGCTGTTACATTGTCATTCATGTCTGTTTAGATGATGTCAAAATCAGGATCTTGACTACCATCTTCTGGTTCAAATTTGCCATCTTCATTTCAAATTTTTCTAATTACCCTTCAACTGATAAGCTCTTGACTTATGAACTTGATCCTGACTTTCCCATGCTCAGTATTTGACTATATTAATATTTTATTAATTTTAATTATGTTTTTAGGAATTTTGGAATAGAAAGTTCTGTCTGACTTTAGACAGTTTGAAGAGGTAGAATTTTAGATAAATGTCTTCCCTATCATTTTAAACTTCATTATCGTATATAGTGCAGTACAACAATATATTTCTTATGCTTTCCAACTTAAGGTTTATTTTTAACAGCACCTTTATTCCCTGTGATTGAATTAAGGAAATTGATATATACAGTGTACTTTTTTCTAAAATGATTACTGCTAGTATGCATATATGGTGACTAAAAATGAAATTCTGTTTTAGGAAAAAATAACAATAACTAAAAACACTGTTAATTAATATTTATACTGTTTAATACTGTTAATTAGTTTTTCTTTATAAATTTGCACATTATGTTATAGCATTTATATTTTCTCCCCTATTTCTTGTTTTGGATTTAGTATCAGTTACTAAATAGTGCATTTTTGGTAATCATGTTATTACTTTTTCTTTTCATATTATCTTTTGTGCTTCTCTATACTTCATTTCTTAACATGAATATAGGAGTACAGTCAATTACCAGATGGTATTGTCTGTTTATTTAAAAATGGCTTCTGACAAAAGGGTCACCACTCTACTTGCTATTTATGTTGGCTCCAATCAGCCTACAGCATTCATTGTGGCCAATAGAGTAGCCTAATTCATTTTTATCTTGCCGGGCTTTTTGTTTGAACATATAAAATCTTTCCTATCAAATGACTGTTGGTTCTACATACTGACTATTAATATTACTTTTCCAGTTCTGTTATATATAACAGAAAGAAAGTATGGCAATTAGTCAAAAAATGACACCCTCCAGACTTTTACATTTTTGGACTCAGGAGCTTGAAACTTCTAGAAGTGCAAAAAAATTTAGGGTTTTTTTTTATTTTGTATGTATGGACGTTAGTGTGTCTGTGTGGCACAGTTTTGTTCACCCTCTTTCATGCTTAATAACTCCTCTGTTCTTTTGTTGAAAATTTCTGAAATTTTTCAGGGCAGTTTGTTTATTAGGAGAATTGATGCTATTAAATTTTAGTGATTAAAGGTCAAGGGGATGGGGAGATAAAGGGGGTAATGTGTATCTCCGAAAGGGTCAAACTTAATGACAATTTTACTCTTTATTAGCATTTACAACTTTTTATAAAACCCATTCCTACACTCAAAATTAAGCTTTTTGCCATTTTATAATGATTAAAAATATATAAAAAGGTTTTAATAGATATCGTAACAAATGGCCACCAAATGTTACTGGGAAAATTAAGCAACTTGTTGCTGGATTTTTTTATGCTATATGCCAGTATGACATACAGGTGCATTCTGGTTGAAAAAGGATTATAGATATATCCTTTTAATATGTCAAATATTTTAATAATGAGAATGAAATTTCACACGGAATCATTAAACAGTATTATATAATTCATGAAGGACAATTGTATAATGGAAAAGTGAAATTATAAATTTAGTACAATCAAGAGTCTCATTACAAGCAATTCAGAAACTTTTTTTAGAACACAGTGATATTACAACAGTTCTGGTCATCTTCAATAAGAAATAAAAACATTCATGAAAAGCAAGAGAAAAGGATATTACTCATTTACAAGTTAGTAAAATCCAAATGAGTAAATGACTTAGCACTTGTAAGCATGAAAAAATATATTATTAATCTAACATTCAGTTTGCATGAGGAAAGATCAACTTGTTAATCAACAATTTGAAAATATTCAATACAGTATTTGATAAAAAGTGAATATGCTAAAAGTCAGTCTGTTAATAAGAATGTTGTTTATTTCAAAACATTTTTGACAATAGAGAAGACAATAAATATTGAAAAATATTCTCTCTCAACAGTAAATTTAAAATAAATGAGTTTGAAGAAAGATTTACCAATTTTAGAAATGAATCATTAATGAAAATGTGTGTTATGGTAATTTATTTTATATTGGTGTTAAAAATGAAGAAAAATTTAGTTAGAATTAATTGATCTTGAATATACAGTCAACCCCCCTATAACACGGGTTCCTATAGTTCGGATTCCTATATCATGGCAAAAAAATTGCAACAGTATTCATATAAACACACTAAAAAAGACTTGTATAACACGGTAAAACATCATCGCCGACTCGTATCGCGACAGGATTGGTCGAATCTAGACCAATAGTGGATATTGTACAAACCATTGAGTTTAAACGAGCAGCAGACCTACCAAAAACCTTTTATTATTTAACGTCCATAAAAATTATATTTATATTAATGATGTCTCCAAAGTTCAGCGAATTTTTCGCAAAAAAAATAATTTATCAGGAAGCACACGAGTGCCATTCGATGACAAGCTCCATGACGAAAACAAGCTTAAGCAATGGCGTAGTCGAATGGTGCAAGCTTGGTAAGTAATCCTACAATTTTTTGTTTATAGCATAGTTTATATGGATTATTCCCAAAAAATTATACGTATTTTGGAAATGTTGAGTCAAATTAGTCTAGAATCGATTAATTTTATGGAAGAAACCTTTCAAACAGCTGTAGTCTGTAAACTGCATACATGCCGGGCTGTGATTGGCTGGACTTGTAGAAAATGGATTCATAAAAACCGAAACGTATCTACCGTGTTATAGGGGGGTCGACTGTAAATGTTTTGTTCAAGACAGCTTATGTTGAAAATGATCTTTTAACATTTTGTAAAAACTGAATTAAAGTTGAAAATTATTCTGATTTTACAACACTTGTCCTTCAAAATAATGTGTCTGTTTGGCAACATCACACTTGTAAACAGTTTTTTTCTAGGATGGAAAAATGTTGAAACAATGATAATTCATTCTTCGTGATTCATGCTTAAAAGATATATCAATTTGTATTATGCCACTGAGATGTTCATCAAACATTTCATTTGATATTATTGTATTTTGTAAAAAGAAAATTTGTTAAGTGTCTCTCTGATATTTATATTGAATAATAATTTTATTTGTAATTTAATGTTATTTAATTTCTTAGAAAAAAATTTTCCATCTTTTTTTATCTTATCAATCTTGGCCCACAAAGACAATCTTAACCTTGTATTCGGCCTGCTATTACTTTGGGTTAGCCATTCCTGTTTTAGAGTTTATTCTTAATGAACTTAGAGTTTGAATCTTTGAAGATGGCTGTTTGAATTCAAAAATATTAAGATGAGTTTTTATATATTCCGGCAAGACTAAAAATTCTGTAAATATGCAAAGAAAAGTAAATTTGTTAACAACATATGCTTCCTTTAATTAATTAAAAATCAATCAAGAATTACAATATGATATTTAGCAATGATATAAGACAATAGAAAATTATAAATTCTTTATCGAAATAGTTTGATTCAAATAGTAAAAGAATTAACTTAATATAAAGGTATCAACTCCATTATAGTTTTCTAATCATTTCATTAATACCAAAAAGAAACTGCAGCTGAAAATTAAGGTTAATGAGAATAGCTTGTTTTATTAATTAAGAAATCTAACTTGAATCCTCATTTAAAAAAAAAAAAAATGTGTGACTCCACAATGCTTTTTGGAGCTCAAATTTGATGCATCTTACAGTTTGCTAATATAGCTAAATTACATTTAAAATACTATATAACTTGTATAAATCAGTGCCATATTATGATATCAAAAAGAAGAGTAAGGAAATCAAGATAAATAACTCAGGTTTTTCACTGTTGCAACTGGAAATAAAAAATCTAATTATATACAAAAATAAATAAAGGCAATAATATGAAATTTTCAAGATTTTTTTTAAATAGATAAGATCAGTTAAAAAACCTTCTGTCACATTTCATTTATGGTATCCATCAATGATCCATCCACATTCAGTGGCATAACTAAGGAGGATCAAGATGGACATGTACCTGGATGTATCAAAATAAAGCTTTAGAATTAGAAACCTTTAGATTTTGTTTTTTTTTTTTTCTTGGAATTAACATTGAATCAGGTACCAGGTATGAAATTTACCTCAGTCCCAAAACAGTTCAATGTGTCTCTGCCCACATTATACAATGAGAATATTAATTTTGATCTTGATAATGCTTTATTCAAGTCTGATTAAATAAATTCTTTTTTGTTATGGGAAAATATGGTACACCATATTATGCAAAACAAATTGTTGTCAGAAATTGGAAAACAACAAATTTGTAGCTGGAAATGAGAATGTTAATAAATTGTAAAAAAAAATTATTTAGATTATTTTCAAGCATTGTACTGTAATATGGTGAAAAATTGTTATATTTAACCCCCTACCAGGTGTAATTAACCATAAAAGAATAAATGAATAATAATAGTGTATTCTAGCATATGCTTTAACATAATAACAACATATGAATTCATTTTTAAGCATGTTTCTTGAATATTATACGGAACTTTTTTCCATTAAAAAAATTCTTTAGATTTATTTCTGTTTAATATTGAAAATTTTATAAGATTTATCAACAAAATTAAATGGTTTTTAGATTTATTATGCATTATATATAATTAGGATCCTTGAAGTTTTTTCATTGTGAAAATAATTGTTCTTTAAAGTAAAAACTTTATTTTAAATAATTTTAATGAAATTAGAGTGCACTTTTATCTTTTATAAATATTTTAATGAAAAATTCTTTTCACTTTAAAATTGTTTGATGGAGGATTTAAAATAATTAAAATATAAAATAAAATCACTCTGTTTTTGATATGCATTTAATTTAAAATGAATACAGTTCATTTGAGTTATACACATTTCAAATAATTTTTATTTTTTCAAGATTAAAATTGAAAATTATTTGCACACATTTAACAATAATTAATATTAAATATAAATTAATGCATTTTCAAAAATTATTATTATAAATTTCTACTTCTTAAATGAAGATCTGTTATATTTCACGTTTTTAAATTTTCTGGACAAACTTTTTTTCTTGGAAGAACCTTTTAATAATGATAAGAAACTTGGAAGGTTTTTCTCCTCCAAATTTATTTCCATATCATTTGCTATATTTGGTGGAAAAGATAAGAAATTAGGTGCTGCATCTCTGCTGGCAAATAGATCTGTAACATAATCATGAAGAGGCGAAGGTATTAATGGTACAGTATTTGTTTGAAGTGACAACATCTCATCTGAAAATGCACTGGGTAGATTGGGGCTATGTACTGGATAAGATTGAATATCATTTTTGTTGAGACTTTCAGAAAAATCTTCAAATAGTTGATTGTCATTTCTGTTTAAAAAAAAATTGCCAGAGTCATCAGTGCTCTTGGGGTTGTTAAAAGGATCTGGATTGGATAATACTGATATGTCAATTGGAAGGAATTTTGGTTTCTCATTTGGAGCTTCCTGTTTTCCTTGGTCCAGATTTGAAACATCTATAACCAGAATCTGCTTATTGTCTTTCTTAGCCTCAGTTCTTTTATTTCTATAATTTTCAAATATTTTCTTAGATTTATTGTTATCCATTTTGTGAATTTGTTTAAAATCTTCTGAAGCATCTAATGATTTCAGTATTGGACTGCTTTCCATCCATTGAATGAAAAATGATTGAAAAATAATCATAATCCAGATGAAAATCTTTGGACAAATAATTTCCATTTCTGAAATAAATTCATCAATAATAAATTATAAAGTAAACTATTTAGAATAAATTCAACTGAAAAATTAATACTTCTTAAGTGCATATAAATTCTAAATTTATACAATCTAACTTTTTTGTAAGGGAAAAGAACAATTAATCAAAATTAACAATTACAGAATTATTGATTATAAAAATTATTTTATTGATTAATCTTGTAACAGAAAATATATACTTATCAAAAAATTAACTAAATATCTGTAAGCAGTGAGGTGACTTCATCCTAGTATCCATACATAAATGAAGTTAGCTTGATTTGGAAGAGCAAGCATATGATCAATTATGTGAAAAAACAAAATGTGTAATCCCAGCATCATTGATGAAGAGATGCTCTTTATCCCTTCAAAGTTATGGAAGGTATAAGCTTCATCTCTGATCAATGATGCTGGGATCATATCATGTTCTTCCAGATAACTAACTGATTATAAATGATACTTACTCTTTCAAATCAATAATGCCATGAAGGTAAAATATATATAATCCAGAATTGTTTGTGTTATTTTTTATCTACTACTCCTTATTTTATTTATAATAAACCATTACAAATATGACTCAAAATCTGAACAGATGTTCATCATTTGCCATTCATTCCTATCAATATAATAAAAATTAGGAGGTACAGTACAGTACATCTAGGGATGGATCTAGGTTTTTCAGGGCCTAGAGCTTATTGAAATCCAATGAGGCCCCATGTTTTGTTGGTTTAAGAATCTTTACATTGATTACAATAAAACAAATAATAGTATAAATTATCATTATTATATTATTAATATTAACTAATTTTTACTATACACATTGGCGTACCGTAGTGGGGGCGGCCCGCCCCGGGCGGCACTTTTTAGGGGTCGGCAAAATTTCAGAATAAATAATAATAATATCTTGTAAAAATTTGAAACATCCTAATCTGTACTTGCATCGCGCCTACGATAGTGCTATCGTCAGGACAGTCCGGGAATCTCGCCGTCCGGGTGAAGAAGTAATTTTTTTTTTTTTTTTTTTTTTTTACCACACCATCCATCCATCGCCAATCAAGACTTTTTCTACCCTTTCTATACTTCTAATAAAACATTTTCCTGTGCACTCTTATCCCGGTCTCTGTGCCATCTTGCACCATAGGTGGGACTAGATTGCAAATATTTATTTCTTTCGAAAAATTCCTTCTATAACCTATTAATTTCGTTCTATACAATTTTTTCGATGATTTTTTAAATCTAGAATAATTAAAGAGATGTTTTGACAATATTTTCTAATAGATTATTAATTATTGTAGCAAAACCCTAGCTCTTGCCCCACTTTCCCACAATTATTTTTACACAAATTTATTCAATAGAAATAGAAGGGTGTT
>NW_019385154.1:113549-121816 GCF_000671375.1 Centruroides sculpturatus | reverse complement strand
GGTGAATTATTTGATGAAGTTTCATGTGTAAAAAAATATGTCACAAACGAAAAGATCGACGAATGGTGACAGAATAACCAGCCCTGCCATCAAAGGTGGATTGAGATTTTTGAACATTTTACAGCAAAAGAAATTGTTTTCAAAAACATTTGTAAAATCGTAGAATTTTCTTTGTCTCCCTGGATCTAATGCCCCCGTTGAACGAATATTTTCATTGCTGAATAATATGTGGACGAATGAAAAAACTGATTTAAAAGTAAGCACATTAGAAGCATGTATTTCCATCAAATACAACTTTCAAATGAACTGTATGGAATTTTATGACTTTAAAGCGTGAAACGGCGCTATAAAAAAAAATTAATTCTACTGAAAAGTATCAAAATTAATGTTATTTAAATTTTTACAAGGTGTGTACGTGTAATAATTCAGATTGTTTAAAATTTTAATGTATGCATTGTTGTATGCTATTATTTTCGTAATAAACTTCGTAACATTTTCGTAATGTTATAAACTTATGAATTTTATAAGGTATTTTTTGATTTTCTTCGATATGTCCTTTATTTTCCCCCAAAAAATATGGTCACTGTACCTATGCATGAATGGAGACTTGGGGCTACCACTACATACAAACACCATTCACGTGCGTTGTGTATTTTTTGCGGAAAAGTGTAATATAGGGACATACACGTCCATTTTTATATATAGATATAGATAAGCGTATACATAATGCAGCAAAAAAATATATATTCGTAAGCAAAATTATTTGTGCATAACACTGGATTATTTCATTTAAAATGAAACTTTCTTTAAATCGAAAATGTAGCTATAATTGTTCATATATTTAGTTCAAATTATTTTAACTTAGAAATAGCGGGACATTGGACAGGTTTCTAAAGACAATTATTATACCACTTTTAAATGCAAATCAAGACTTAATGTTAATTGGTTTTCTTATGTAAATGAAAGTGATTAATTTAAATAACTATTGTTGTAACCTATTGCTATTTTAAGGAACAGCAATACTGTTAATTCACAAAATAATATAGACAAAAAGAATTAGGTTAAGTGGCAAGTAATATGGCGATAGAATGTTTACAAACACAATTTTAAATCACATGATTCTTTCCGCGTAAATTTAATTATAGGTTTAAGTGTGCCGTGAGATAAAAACGGTTGAAAAACACTGGTTTAGACACTGAGCGAGTATTAGTTTTAAATATGCCATTGTGGCAAACAGCACCAATAGCAGGACTCGTTTTATGGTATTTTCTGGTCATGATTATACATTATGAATGCTTTATTCGTAATTACTATTAGTTAAAAATGAAAATAAGTTAAAATTTTAGATAGCGACCTTACTTATATATGAATGGTTTTTCCATAAAAAATACTGTAATGTTTAAAACAGAATGTTCTAACTCGTGAAATTATAAGATGGAATTTTGAATAAAATAAAATATAAGGCGTCTTAAAAGTTGATATTTTCTCACTCTGAAAATGCTTCTGGAAATCTTTTCTGGCTATGAACTTTACAATTCCAAAGTTATGTCAGAACTAAACAATAAATCATAATACAGGGTAACTTCCATTGACGGACATTCCCGAATAGTGGGCACCTCTACTTTACGGGCAGTTTTACAATCACAGACCCTTCAAATAGGACATTTATTATATTTACCTCTAAATAACGGACGCTGTCGTCCAATCTTACGAACACATAGTCCCCACCTTCAATATTCTGAAAGAATTAATTACGTACAAATTATTTGACATGTTTTTAGGCTCTAGGCTACTACATTTTGGCCACTTTAAAAATAATTTGGAGTACTTTTCGAGGAATTCTGCTTTAATTTTTATAAAACCTATCTGGCAACCTGTGACGTTCTTACGGGACACGTGGTTTACCTGAGTTTATTCATACTAATGTACCGTGCATTCGCTAAATAAGGTCCATCTTTTTATAAAGAAAACGCTGACATTTCTACAAGATTTTTGTTTTTGAAAGTACCTGCCCTTTAGCAGCTTTATCAAAAACTATATCAGCTGGAGAAGACGATTCCGCTGTGTTTGATAAAGTGTAAACATCGGCAGAACCTGTTGTTACTTTTTAAAGATAATTTGATAATGTTCTTCATCTTTTAGTATCTTGACATACATAAACATGTTATTCTACTTATCACATACTTTAATATGACATATAAGATATAGGTACTGATATGTTCCATTTTAATGTGCATTTATTTATCTGTTAGTAAAACGCTAATGGAAAGCGTGGGTTAACGACAGTTTAAATAAAGCCCGTCATTGATGAACCAAATAAGGTCCACCTCCTTATTTGGTTCATCAATTTTCTTGCATGTTTTTTGTTGTTTTAAGCTCCATAAACACATTCTATAAGATACAGTAATGTTTATAATAATAATAATAATAATAATAATAATCTGGAAGTTACCAGAAGAAAGTTGTTATCAAAGTAGACAAATCCCTATATCAATTTTTATTAGTTACAGATAATAAATGAAAGAATAACGAACACATTTCTCATCCCTAGAAGTGGTTAGAAAATCGCTGTAGTAACTCGACATTCGAATTCTCATTGCCTAAACCGATCTTTGTCCACTCTTCCGTTCTTAACAACAGTTTCATTTTTCTTTATCGTTACTTACTTCTGCCCACATCGTTTTTTGATGAATTAATAATTAATCAATGTACGAGTATTTACGCTTTGTCGTAATTTTTATGTTCGCCTGTTTGCTGTTTAGAAATCAATTGAGATTTTTACAGCTGAAAAGATAAGATAATATACTGTATATAGCAGGGGTGGCCAACCTGCGGCTCGCGAGCCACATGCGGCTCTTTGAAGAATTATTTGTGGCTCTCGATAAACGTACCCGAGTTCCCTTTTCATTTTTGTGTTGTTATATTTTTAAAAATTATATTTTATAGTAAGATACTTAATTTAACTTACCAGAAAGTGCTTTCTTTGATGTGAAGAAACAAGCAATCATATTCTCATAATAAAATAATCATATTCAAAAGTGTATATGTACTCTACATATAATTCTGATATAATGAAGCTATAAGCTAGATTTACATTTTGTATATTAAAGTGTATATATGTAAGATGTAAAACTATTTTCTGCTTTTTTATTGGAGTTATGCCTTTATGTAGAAGGCATTTCTTTCGTTATATGCACAATATACTCTGACGTGTTGATTTAGTAATTTCGAACTTGCCTAAATTGGGATCGGGAGAAACTATTATGTAAGCCACCAACTTCGCAATTGTTTGTGATCCTCTAGACCAGAACAAAACTAAATATCATAATAATGCGGACTATTTTCGACGATAAAATGTTTAGACAAAATACAAGTTCACTGTGGAAACTTTTAAAAAGTTCGTCACAATTTTTGACCAGAGTCAGCTGTTCATGTATTAAAAATTATCTAAATATATACAATTACTTGTACTGTCTGACTGACTGACAGATTTATCATCGCCCAGAGCAAACCGCTGAACCTAAANGCGTAATCGTCCGTTATCGACCGACTCCAGACCGATTTTGAATTTGTAAACTGTCATTGCAACGGACAGTTGACATTGTGCTCTGGAGGAAACAATTTGTATCACTCTTGCTACGGATATAATTTGTAATCTGGAATTTTTTGCACACCTTTTTAATACGTATTTAATTACGGCTCGCGAAAAATATCAAATTTTGAAATATGGCTCGGACTATCAAGGAGCTTGGCCACCCTGGGTATATAGGCTATACCCCATATTTTAATTTTATCAATATATGCTAGATATACTGTCTCTAATAGAACAATATATTGATATTGGGAACATAAATATTAAAAAACTACTTTTTTATGATACATAGATAAACACAATCTGCACTTAAATACTTTAATATTTTTGTCACTGCCGTTGCCTCCCGTTATGTGCTTGCTTGCCTTAATATGCCTGTTTAAAATTTGTTTATGACTATATTTTAAACCACATTTACTACATTCCATTTTATTTAACGTAGTTCCTTAACGTTGACAGTGTGATAAACAATGATAAACGCCCTAGTTTTACTCTTCCGGCTCAGGCGAAAAGGCTGACGTCATGAAGTATGTGCCACGGTACGGAAGAAATTGATATTAATACTTGCTTGGAGTTTAAAGTCTAGACGTTTGTAACCACCTACAAAAGCAGTTTTTGGTCTGTGAATCGCGGTTCCAAAGTCAATATGGCCATCGGATTTAACAGTGATGAAATATTTTCATTATTTAACGAGGAAAGAACTGTACAAAAAGACGGGACGGTATTACCGAGCAAGTTAGTTAATCGGTTCAGTAATTTTCGAAACTGTATATTGGATCTAAGCAATCCCTTGGAATATTTCGATGATGTGCAATTTGTTATACGTTGTCGGCTCTCAAAAGCAAATATGTTTATTACATTAATATTAAAGCAATAATCAGTGTAATAAATATTTATTATATTAATTAATACTGATTATAGCAAGCATAAGTATTGGCACAGCTAGGTAATTATAACGTGCTTTCAAATCGAAAATATATTGATTGAGACCAAATTTTTAAAGTCTTATTATTTTGTTTTTATTTATTTAAATACAAAATTGATTTAAAATTTTACAAAACTAAATAAATTAAGTATGTTGGTTTATAGTAGTGTTGTTAGAGAATTTTTTAGATCGAGATTATGGATGATTTGTCTTTAAACATTACGCATCTTTTTGGAACCTCTATTCAGTTATAAATACAATTTCACCATTTATTTTCTGAAATAACAAATTTGCAGACTATTTATTAGCATTAAAGTCGTTGTGTGCAACTTCTTTCGCCTGACTCTTGCTTTTATTTGAGATTCAATTCATATGTATGTAACGGACGTTTCTTCGCTAGTCGTACGAACAGCGGTTCGCGTGGGCGCAGCTTTGAACCAGGCTCAAATAAGTCGATGTTTGAAGAAGTTTTCTGATTCCATTCTTTGTACGGCCCTCTAACTTCACAGAAAATTACGTTTGTTTTTATAATAAAATTTCTTGAAATAATGTAAAGATAATTTAAATACTTTAACGTTTAATACTTGCGTGTGCGCTACCAACAGTATAGCATTCATTAAACTGTTTTTTAGCTACAATGCATTAATTATTTTATTATCTAAAATTCGTCACTTATGTGATGAGCAATGTTGATTTTTAGGGCGATTCGTCATCGGAAACGGAAGTTATTAGTAATTCTTCTTTGTGGTGTGCGTCTATTTTATAATGTGCATATTTATATACAGTATATATTTAATATATACAGTGGTGTCTCGTATAACGTAATCCGTTCCAGGTGCATGTCCGTTAAGTGAAAAGTCCGTTATACGAAACGCATTTTCCCATAGAAATACATGTTAAAACAAATATAATTCGTTCCGCAGCATAAAATAACCGTACCATAAAAAAATTAAAATGGAGCAGTCACCAATTATGCTGGGTAGTCAGATGTTGTGAGGAAGAGGTGGAGGAACACTTTCTTCACACATTCATACAGATACAGACTTTCTACATATTGCAGCAGATCTCTTTTTACTGTTTTTTAATCGGAGTCAGATTCAGGAGAGGCTACCGGAGCTTGCAGGGTCAACTCCTCTTGTTCCATCCTTTGTTTTTTGTTAGCTGGCTTCTTGAAAAACATGTCCAAGGTGGTCTGTTTCTCTCTCTTCTTCAACAACCTGTCAGAAATGACGGGCAGGGGTGTCACTGTAGAGATCATTGATCCTGTTGGCCTCAGCTCTGTTTGGATAATGAGTTTTGGTAAACTCCTGAACCTCTCCTCAATTGACAGGGAAGTTTTTGTCAACTTTCACTCCTTCTGATGATTTCTTGCTTTGTTTCAATTGAAATCATCTTTCTGTTTTTAGAAGCCATGATTTGCATAACACTTGAATAAATGGAAATACCCTGCACTGAGGTGATGTACTGTATGTAATAAACAAAGGAGCAAGCCGAATTCCAACAGGAGCTCTGTACTTCAGATATACTAATAATANAATAAAACAAATAATAGTATAAATTATCATTATTATATTATTAATAATTAATATTAAATATAAATTAATGCATTTTCAAAAATTATTATTATAAATTTCTACTTCTTAAATGAAGATCTGTTATATTTCACGTTTTTAAATTTTCTGGACAAACTTTTTTTCTTGGAAGAACCTTTTAATAATGATAAGAAACTTGGAAGGTTTTTCTCCTCCAAATTTATTTCCATATCATTTGCTATATTTGGTGGAAAAGATAAGAAATTAGGTGCTGCATCTCTGCTGGCAAATAGATCTGTAACATAATCATGAAGAGGCGAAGGTATTAATGGTACAGTATTTGTTTGAAGTGACAACATCTCATCTGAAAATGCACTGGGTAGATTGGGGCTATGTACTGGATAAGATTGAATATCATTTTTGTTGAGACTTTCAGAAAAATCTTCAAATAGTTGATTGTCATTTCTGTTTAAAAAAAAATTGCCAGAGTCATCAGTGCTCTTGGGGTTGTTAAAAGGATCTGGATTGGATAATACTGATATGTCAATTGGAAGGAATTTTGGTTTCTCATTTGGAGCTTCCTGTTTTCCTTGGTCCAGATTTGAAACATCTATAACCAGAATCTGCTTATTGTCTTTCTTAGCCTCAGTTCTTTTATTTCTATAATTTTCAAATATTTTCTTAGATTTATTGTTATCCATTTTGTGAATTTGTTTAAAATCTTCTGAAGCATCTAATGATTTCAGTATTGGACTGCTTTCCATCCATTGAATGAAAAATGATTGAAAAATAATCATAATCCAGATGAAAATCTTTGGACAAATAATTTCCATTTCTGAAATAAATTCATCAATAATAAATTATAAAGTAAACTATTTAGAATAAATTCAACTGAAAAATTAATACTTCTTAAGTGCATATAAATTCTAAATTTATACAATCTAACTTTTTTGTAAGGGAAAAGAACAATTAATCAAAATTAACAATTACAGAATTATTGATTATAAAAATTATTTTATTGATTAATCTTGTAACAGAAAATATATACTTATCAAAAAATTAACTAAATATCTGTAAGCAGTGAGGTGACTTCATCCTAGTATCCATACATAAATGAAGTTAGCTTGATTTGGAAGAGCAAGCATATGATCAATTATGTGAAAAAACAAAATGTGTAATCCCAGCATCATTGATGAAGAGATGCTCTTTATCCCTTCAAAGTTATGGAAGGTATAAGCTTCATCTCTGATCAATGATGCTGGGATCATATCATGTTCTTCCAGATAACTAACTGATTATAAATGATACTTACTCTTTCAAATCAATAATGCCATGAAGGTAAAATATATATAATCCAGAATTGTTTGTGTTATTTTTTATCTACTACTCCTTATTTTATTTATAATAAACCATTACAAATATGACTCAAAATCTGAACAGATGTTCATCATTTGCCATTCATTCCTATCAATATAATAAAAATTAGGAGGTACAGTACAGTACATCTAGGGATGGATCTAGGTTTTTCAGGGCCTAGAGCTTATTGAAATCCAATGAGGCCCCATGTTTTGTTGGTTTAAGAATCTTTACATTGATTACAATAAAACAAATAATAGTATAAATTATCATTATTATATTATTAATATTAACTAATTTTTACTATACACATTGGCGTACCGTAGTGGGGGCGGCCCGCCCCGGGCGGCACTTTTTAGGGGTCGGCAAAATTTCAGAATAAATAATAATAATATCTTGTAAAAATTTGAAACATCCTAATCTGTACTTGCATCGCGCCTACGATAGTGCTATCGTCAGGACAGTCCGGGAATCTCGCCGTCCGGGTGAAGAAGTAATTTTTTTTTTTTTTTTTTTTTTTTACCACACCATCCATCCATCGCCAATCAAGACTTTTTCTACCCTTTCTATACTTCTAATAAAACATTTTCCTGTGCACTCTTATCCCGGTCTCTGTGCCATCTTGCACCATAGGTGGGACTAGATTGCAAATATTTATTTCTTTCGAAAAATTCCTTCTATAACCTATTAATTTCGTTCTATACAATTTTTTCGATGATTTTTTAAATCTAGAATAATTAAAGAGATGTTTTGACAATATTTTCTAATAGATTATTAATTATTGTAGCAAAACCCTAGCTCTTGCCCCACTTTCCCACAATTATTTTTACACAAATTTATTCAATAGAAATAGAAGGGTGTT